>NW_011887887.1:0-62368 GCF_000806365.1 Fopius arisanus | reverse complement strand
CGCTCATTTAAAAATATAAATTCATTAGTGGTATATATTCAATACATTGAATAATTTTTTCCATTGAAATTCCACAAGATGTGGTTTCCCCCTTCCATACGTGCGACAGTCGGCTAAATTTCAGTTAAACAAATGAAAAACAAAAAGCATTCGTACAACAGAAAATAAAATTCACCCCATCGACTGGATGGACACCCCAGTATAGTAATACTATTTAGGTATACTATATCAATAATAGTTCTGGGTTAGAACTATTATTGATGAAGTTTTTTGTCGGATGGCGCCAGTCGTTCGTTCCTCTCCTCCACCGAAAAAGAATAAAAGAAAAAAAAGGAGATGAATTCCGAGTTGAGAAGTGATAGCACCCCCACACTATTGTTAATATTTATTTAGTGTTTATTTAAAATTCAGTGCGTCATTTTTTTATCTGGAGGATGTCCAGACACTGGGGGGGCATGAAGTATTGAAGCTGTTGGCAGTGAATCTGGGGGCGTGTTTTCGATAACTTGGGAGCAACAATTCTGTAATATTTTTTTCTTCAACATTTTTTGTTGTTGGATGGATAAATTGAAGGGGTGAATTAATGGAGTTTTCCATTTTTCAGAGGAATTTCCTGGGGCTTTCTTTTCAATAGGATCCTGAGAGGCGATAGGGGAGCGTGGATATGACAGGAAATACTCGGTCTCATTTTGTTGGAGAGTGCAATAATTAATTTAGGGTGATTGATTATCGAGGTGGAACTGGGGAGATGGAGAGTGTCAATGGACAACAATTGCAAATGAAGTACCAGAAGGTCGCGACGGAGTACTCCAAGGTGGGTAATTGTGGTAATTAATTGGGGAGAAGGGGAAGGTAAAAGTTTTGAGAATTTTTGTCAAGAAAAAAATTTAAAAATTCTCCCACTTTGTATATAATGCATGAAATATTATTTTTTATACTAATTAATTATTCTAAAACTTATTAACATATTGAAAAAGATTCGAGCTCAAGCAAGCGTCCTGAAAAAGGCTGTGATAGATGAACAAACTCGCAGCAGTGACCTGAAGGAGCAGATAAAATCGAGAGACGTGTCCCTTCGCAGACAGGAGCAAGAGCTGGACAGTCTGACCTTTCGGAATCAACAGCTGACAAAGAGAGTGACAGTGTTGCAAGAGGAGCTCGACAAACTCCAGAATAAATCGAAAAAAGGCCGGAGCAAATCTGTAGAGAACAAGGAGCTGCCACCACCCGCCCCCAATCACGTCTACGTCGAAGAATTCCAGAAGAAAATAGTCGAGAATGCTCAGCTGTTATCCCAGATATCAGATAAAGACAATGAGATAGAGGAGATTAACGACAGGATCAAACACTTGGAATACAGGTTGGACTTGTCTGAGAAATCTAGGTTGGATTCTGATGCCAGGTCTCAGGAGAGAATCGAGAGACTCGAGAGGGAGAGGAATGAACTCCAGAGGAAAATAAACGAGCGTCAGAAGCACGAGGAGACAGCGTCTTGGTCCAGTGTCGAAGGAAAATACGATTATGATTTGAAAGTGGGTATGAATCATCGTCAGGAGGGGCATTCTCCATTTTCATCCCCTTCTGGCTCCAGGAGGTCCTCCAAGTCCCTGGGGGATGCGCGAGTCCAGAAAACTCCGGATTTTCATGTTAATGAGGACAGTAATGAATTTGAGTTTGTGAAATTATGCGATCTCGAGAAGGAGTTGAATCAGTACAAGAGTGATTATAATATCCTGAAGATTAAATATGATGAGATTTGCCAGAAGGAGATTTATGGGGTCGGTGTGCAGCTGGAACCTGTAGAGATTAACAATATGGTGAGTTTCTAGATCTGCAATCAATGTTTTTTTAGAGAATTTGTAATATCCAGTGGAAGAATAATGGAAAAGAATGTCTTCAAAACATTTCTTTTATTCCTTATTTATCTGGTTTATCTAATGTTCTCTAACATTTTCTCGTAAAGTCAATAGTTTTCGAGGTTTATCGATATTTAATCCAGATTGAGATATTCAATTTATTTGAAATGTTTTGACATTCTAATAAACCATTAATTTAATTGGTTGAATATTCTTTGGAGGGAGTAAGAAATTCAATTTAAAATAGATAAACTCCTTTTTAGAGTTAACTAATTCACAAAAATATTTTATTTACAGATTGGAAGGCTAAAGGCACCGTTCGCAATATCCGAAGAGATCGAAGCTAGAGAAACGAAAATCCGTGATTATTTCCTGCGCGAAATCGAGAGATTGGTTAATGAAAAACACATCTGTCATGCTAAGAATCTTGCCATAGCAGCTAATGTGAGTAATCGTTATGATCTCTCTAAAAAATAGTTCCACGACGAAAAACTGAAGGAACTTTTCGAAAATATTTAAATTCCCCCCAAAAAAGTCTTCTAACATTTTCACCTGGAGCCTCAATTACGAGATCAATCAAGTTTTAGAAATAATTTAACATTAATTTTTATTTTTAGAATGAAGTTATGAGTGTGCATCTGGACAACAGCGAGGAGAAGAGGGAGAAGTGCGAGGCTGCATTGCTGGAGGCTTTATCTAACTGGAATAGTTCTCAGGAGGATAAAGAAGTCCAGGAGGGCAGTTACAAAGCTCAGTTGAGCACTATGACTGAACATTTGGCTAATATGAATGAAAAACTCATTCAGCAGACCGAGGAGATCCAGCAATTGCGATATGAACTCGAGCATAAGGTGATAAAAACCAATATTTATCTGTTATTCAACTTTTATATTCATTTTTTATTTGGTCTTCATATTATCTTATCTTTAATATCTAGACATTCATAAATTAACTCCAATTCACTCATCACAATTGTTTTCCTCTTCTAATTTACCATTAACCAAAATTATTGCACAAATAAATTTCAATTTTCATCGAATTAATGTCAACATTAATCATTTTTTCAGAATGGCAAAAAAGGAAGGCAAAAGTGATGCCAACTGCCACTAATCTCCAGCAATTAAACATTCCATGGATTAAGCTAATAATCAACAATTCAATGTAAATACGGAAAGATAAAATCGATGGTAATGAATTTATGAATTGACAAAAAATCGATGAAAAGAAAAATAAACTCAATTTTCATTTTAATCCGATGGCCAGTAAAAATCATCACTTCGTTACTTCAATCTGTCTCACATTTTTAATAATAACGAATATTTACACTGATAAATTATCGATGAACTGTTGGGACTGTGGAGTCAAAGTAAATTATTTAAAATACAGCGTGATCCCACAAATTGACGAGTATCGTAAGCTTTGATAAACATTTAAAAAAATATATACTGTAATGTACAACTACTCGAATTTAACAGTTATTAGTATTTAATGTTAATCGACCTTTATAGAAAAACTTGCACCACAGCTGCAGCCCTGTTCAGCCAGCGGATTATTTATTATTCTGAAGGCAGAGCGGATTAATTCCGAATGAAAATCAATCGTTGAGCCTTTTACGTACTCTAGGGAGGTGGAGTCTATTATGATCTTGGCTCCGTCCTTTAGAAAAACTCTGGAATGGAATCAATTTAACTTTTTATTTTTGGCGAGAGCGGCGAATGAGTGGAGAAATAAAATGAGGCTCGGAAATTTTGAGAAAAAAGTCGCTATCTCGATTCGGCGATATTCCTCGAAGGATAGACTTGCTGCATTTTATTTAATGAACTACTCTTTATGATTTTATGATTATTTAATTACTTGTCATCGTCGTGGACTGTGGAGTCCAAATCAAATTTGTACTGGAATCCGGAGCATCCTCCACCCTCGACAGTCACTCGCAAACAGGCTCCATCCTGGGATATCTCCTTTAATCTCTTGACGCAGCTGTCACTGATGATCAGGGCGTCCTCAGAGACATTCTCCGCTGCATTCGTTGCCACTTTCCGGAGATTTCCGTTCTGCAACGAAAGTTGACACCAAGGAGGTCTGTAAATAAATACAAAAGGAATTGGATCTAAAAAGCAAAACACGAAACGCAGAAGGAAAGACTATTTCACATTTTTTTAACAATAACATGCATATTTTTTCTTTGAAAAAAAATTTCAGATCAAATTAAATGGAGAATGATGAAATTCCCAATGTTTTAAATGAATCTAATGATTTATTTATGAAGAACAATAAAAATTCTGAATTAAAAAATTGAAATTCACAGATGTTTTTCAAATTTAGAGATAAATTGTTTGGTCTGGTGTTGTGGAATGCAGAGAATGTCATCACGATCTCACCAAGTCCTAAACTCCGTCCAAATACGATAATAAATATAAATAATAAAACTCACGATAATAATTTTGAAAAGTATTGATTCGAGGAGAAATTCGATGATAATTCCCACACGACATGCCGGAGTTTCGCCATCTTCCCCTGCGTCCCAATCCTGTCGTCTTGTTCCAAAAATCAGCTGATGATGACCTCAAGTCCTCCCCCACTACATCTGTTTTTGAAGATCCCTGATATATCGACAGGAATTTTCAGCCCATCACCATTATCTAAAAAATATTTTAAATATTTAAAAAAAATAAAGAAAAACAATCAAATCACCTATCCTAACGATATAATACCGATAATTGATAACAAATCCTTTACAAATAAAGAATCAATCAATCAAATTGTAAAAAAATAAAAAAACCCTTCCTTATTCCAACAAATACGATTTTTTAATAATTATTATTCATCGACCGGCTTCGGTTCGATAATCTCTTCGATCGTCAACTCGAGAAATCGATTATCAACAACAAATTAAAAAAAGAAAAAAATGAAAATTCGAATCCGTTGGATTCGATTCGATCCCTCGAAGCCCTCGAACGGCCCTGCCTTACCGACTGAGCCCCCCCACCCCCGGAAAACCCGATAAACCGGTAACCTTGTCCCCACCCCCATCAACAGAGCAATCCCTCAAAAATAGCCCCAACAAAGACAGAGACGAGGGAATAACTGGGGATAACAGACCAGAACAGAACAGAGAGTCCCCCAGCCGCCCACCACCCACCACCCACCACCACCCACCACCCGTAGCCACGTCACCCCCCCACCGCCCCCATAATTCTATATCTGCCTTCGACCAATCGAATGGTGGCGAAAGGGGAAGGGAGTTGTTCTCTCTCAGTCAAAGGGGCAACTTCGTCGCGCGCACAAGCCCCACCAAATCGAATCACCAAAAAACAAATAAAAATAATAAAAATCGGGGAGAAAAAAAGGAAAAAGGGGCCCCAGTGGAACGTGTGCTTTATCAATTATTTCCAAATCCTCCGCCCAATTTTGAGGAATACAAGTTAAAATTAATTGGTGGATATTAATGGCTGTCAGTGGTCGTCGCAGCGTGAGATATTCTCCTGTAGTCGTTGTGTACGTCAGTTGAATTTTTCTCATTTTTCAATGGGATTTCTTTTTTTTGAATGTTGGGGGTATCTGTCATTGATGAGAAGATACTCGTAATGGAAATTAAAATACATTCGGCCAAGGCCCTCTTCTCTTTCCTATCGTTATCTCTCTGTCGCACTCGTTGAGTTACTCTCTGCGCTCGCGCTTCCGTTTCCTTTTCTGTCATGAACGTTCTGATCTGGTCATAAGTGTTTATGTATAAACGAGTGGATGGTGGTCGGTTGGATGGACGTGTGAACATTTTTTTAGGTAATGGGGATGCCTTTTTGTGGCGAGATATCCGCGTTATTCTCCTCGTTTCACGTTTTTTTCTCGTCGCGAGAATATTATCCTGAAAATGTCTCCTCGTACTCGTGGAGGCACTGGTTCTCGGTTCTGGGGCTAATTCATCGTCAGGAATTTATCTTTTTCAGTTCTGAATTGGTGATTTGGTCCAATCAAGTGCTGGAGATGGTCTCCAGGTTCCACAACCTGGAGATGTTGAGAGACAATTAATCTCTTTTAATATCTTCTCGAAGAAATCTTGAGAGAATCGAACAAATCGTTTATTGAAAATTACCAGGATATCCTGGGATATTTTTCATCTATTTGGCGACTGAAACCATGAATTGTCCCCACGAAAGTAGATTTTAAATTTAACAATTGTGGAAAAACGAAATCTCATTCGGTATTCTTTATAATTCGTAATTATTTCTCATGTATTGATTGTGGTAATTACGTATTAATTATTTCATCTGTTCAATTCTCAGGAGATTTATATGCAGATCTGTTTCTGTCTCTCAAAAAAATTATTAGGATACGAAGGTGAAACTAGTGAAATTCAAGCAGAAATTTCGTTATAGATTAAAAAAAGCTTGAAGATAGACCAATCCCACGTACAAATAATTTCTAATAGCAAAAGAATGGCTTGAGAATAAATCTGCTAATTTCAACTTTATAATAACTTTTTTTTTTCGGCTTTGGGGCTCTTGGAATCACGAGTGACTGTGGGGTAGGCCCGGCAGTGATTATTATATTATTCAAAAGTTCATATATTTTTTAATTACACAGTGATAACAGAGAGACGACGGAGACCTCCACCAGAAGCAGCCACGGGTTAACATAAGAGCTGACGTAAGATATTTTTGGATGTGAAAAAAACCAATAATAATTATCTCTGCGACAATTTCTCCAAATATGTGTAATAAGATCCGCTAGTTGTTCTCTCACACTAAAGTTATTTCGATGAATCAACGACAAACAACTTTTTATTCGCTCGAAGGACTTCCTCATTCCCTCAGAGTGACCAAATAACTTGAACAATTTCTCCATCTTGATAATTGACTCATTCATGTCAATTTCCAGGAGTTGAATCGCTGAAATGTTCACCGGAACAGTGAAAGTGAAGATATGCGAGGCAGCGGGTCTCAGGGCGACTGACAAACACCGCAAGTTCTGGCAGGATGCACCACCGATAATCGATCCCTATGTTCTCCTGGATGTCGACCAGAATCGTCTCAATCGCACATCAATTAAACCAAAAACCTTCGATCCTGTCTGGAATGAGTGTTTCGCTCATGATGTACAGTCAGCTGTGATGCTGGGACTCACTGTATTCCATGATGCTGCACTACCACCTGATGACTTTGTTGCTAATTGTAGAATTCCATTTGAAGAGCTTGTAAGACGTGAGGACGAAACTGCTGATTTCTGGGTAAATTTTATGAATAGTTTTGACAACGTTGTTAAACGTAACAACTTGTGTTTATGGGTTTATTTTGGGAATGAGTGGGAAAACGCCAGATGATTTTATCGGGAATCGTACAAATCTCGAAAAAATATATCTCAAGTGCTACCCACAGCATCGATATCCACATCGACGAGATTCATCCAATGATTTATTAACGACAAATTAATCTACTTCGTTAATTCTAGATGAATAGCAATTTGGTTTTGATGAACAACTTTTGATGGAATATCTCGGAATCTGAGAGAGATGGCGGAATTTTCATGAGCACCTTTTTTATAGCTCTCCTTCCATTCTACAGAAAAGGTAATGACAAATATTTCGCTGCATTGCTTAGGTTCTGAGATATTCCTCGAAAGGTCGACCGCAGAAAAAGTGGTAAAGAGTAACGAGTAGATTCACCTAACAGGAGGCTTTTGAAGAAATATCTCGGAATTTGAGATAGATAAGGGAATTTTCATGAGGACCTTTGTTGTACCTCTCGTCACATTCTAAAAAAGAGGTCCTATAAAAAATGTTTGTATGTCTCTCAGATTCAGAGATATCCTACAAAAACTCAAGCAGAGAAGTCTGCTAGTTATCCTTTAGCCTTTACTACTGAATTATTCACTATCAATTTGATATAATAGTTTGAAAAAAAGTTTGATAACTTCCTGGAGACCCTCACACGTCACCAGCTGGTCATGAACTGCCCCAACAGACTATTCATTCACTCCGGCACTCCTCCACTCCCTCGTAAAGATGACATAACTGACGTAAAACAGAAGATAGGGAACTGATAACGACCAGATGCCCACGAGAGTAGGGATAAGACTCGTAACAACGTTATCTCAGGGTGTACACATGGATTTTATTTTATTGCAAATGAGTCACCCACTCATTGTTCTCATTTCAACCACGATTGGGTAATTTTCAGGATTTTTTGCACATCAGGGTAACTATTAAAAAATGCCCTCTGATATTTTCCCCTGGAATTTTTCTAGTTTATTTTTGTCGTTAATGGGTAATTGGATAATTAAGGAATTGATCATCAGCAGATGTTCAAGATAAGACGTTTTAAGGCACACCTGAACGTTATCTCCAGGTGTACACAGGGATTTTCGAGGCCAATTAAACTGCTGGATGACTACCATTTTGGAGTGTCACTCAGTTTTTAGTCGTACGACGTGCGGGTTCGTTGCAGAAGTCACCAGTTAATTGCGTTTTAATTATGAGTTTCGGAGAATTTTCGGATTTTAAGGATGATTTTATTATTTAGTGTTGTGTATTACTCCGTTTTTTCTATCGATCAGATTAACCAATTAATTCAACAGAAATTCACAGCTTCTTCTGCAACGAAAGTAATTTTTGTTATTTAAAATTCGAGGGAGAAATGAGGGAAGTTCCAATCTTACAAACAGCCAGACAATTTAAATTCCCTGGAATGAAAAGATTGAAAAATATTAATACTGAGCAGCAAATAGCAGAGAATTAAGTAAAAATTCCATCCCACCATTTTGCCCAGATTTAAATGAACCAAAATGCTGCATACCCATAGAAATTACGGTTGTGTAAAGTGTTTCAAACGATTGGTGGACATTCATCACCAGACCCTAGCAAAGACAGCATTTTATTATCCGAAAGATACTCTGGTGAGACTGAATTAGGAAGACAGTGATTTTTAATGACTTCTCACGTGTGATTTCTTATCTCAGAAGGCTAATACTGATGGATTTAATTTTAGATCGACCTCGAGCCACATGGGAAATTGAGGGTCCAGATAGATTTGAAATGGAGCAACCAAGGTATCAGTTCCTATCCAATTCCTATTCGAGGATTTATCAAAAATTTTCACACGATTTATCTAATAATTTCTTATTTGTCATATCAATTTGATATTTCAGATCAACAAGCTGGCTGCAGTGGAGATGCAGCAGGAGAAAATATTGGATCGGGTGGTGGAAAAGACAGCGGTGCTGTGACAGGTAGTATGGAACCACGTGGATTCACTGAACGTGGACAGGGCTTTAATCGACGTAGAGGTGCTATGCGTAGGCGAGTTCATCAGGTCAATGGGCACAAATTTATGGCGACTTTCCTCAGGCAACCGACATTCTGCTCACACTGCCGTGAATTTATTTGGTGAGTATTAACCAGTTAAATAACCACACGGGTCCTACGGTTTTGGATTTATTTTAAAATAGTAATTCGACAATTTCCAATGATTCGTCACAAATCTTATCGCAGAAATTGCACCGCTTGGGGATAAATTTGAGGATATCGCACGTTTTATGGGATAAATAATGAATAATCGGGTGACGAAGTGATCAGGAGGTATACTTGTCTCGGAATCCATGGAATAATCGATAATTCTTGGAGAATTGCATGTGGTTTTGTGCCTAAAATTTATACAATTCTGTAATTCAGCCTCCATTTGCACGCTTTGGGCTCTCGAATTCAATTGGGTACAGATGAATAAATCAGCGAGGATAAACAGAGGATTTGGGGTGCCTGGAGTATTTCTTTTTCTCTCAAATGGTTTTTGAGAGGCCCATTTGTGTTTTTTTTTTTTTTCTTTTTTTTTCGATGGGATATCACGGAGATAATGTGACGTGCTTTGTCTGTTGTATTTCAGGGGCGTCGGAAAGCAAGGCTATCAGTGTCAAGGTGAGAAAGACACAAAAGTCATGTTATTAACCGAATTATTTATTCATGTTCCTTAATTCTTCAGTCTGAGATGTTTGATCCTTATCGTTCACTCTCTGTTTATGATTTATCATGCAGAGATGGCTCTTGGAAATTATTCGTCATTTTATTTTACTCATTTTATTAATTCTGCATTTGAATTTGTATTGTCTCATTGGCATTAACAATTTGCTTTTGCAGGGATGTTTATTTCATTTTAATTCACGGTTTTCTTCATTTTTTAGTGTCTTCTAGGTGCAAGGTTTATTTATTTCGTTATGTCCTCGTTGGAGATGCATATCTTCAGGGTAAAGTGGTGGAGGAAATATTTCAGAGATTTATTGGAGAACACAATGAGAATAATTTTTTATTGTCAACAGAATTTCTGGCATTGAAATTTTTCATTCACCACTTCACTCGATTCTTCCTGAATTTTCATTTGCTTCTTGTTTACAAAGATAAACAAATTAATATTGGAAATTATCCTCAAGAGGTTTTCGAGGCGATTTAACAAGGCATGAAACAGCTTTGAATGTGCAAAGTACCAGAATTTAATTAAACAAAAAGTCGATGAATCTTTACAAGATAATTATGAAAAAAATATCTTTGCAGTTTGCACGTGCGTTGTTCACAAGAGGTGTCACAGACTGGTAGTAACAAAGTGTCCTGGCATGAGGGAAGAGGTACGTCATGGTGTAACCAATAAAATAATTACCATTTTTCATTGCGGTTTTAATGCAATATCATTTTTTTTTTTTAAGTTATCGCTCGTGTTGATGCTTTTGTTTTATGTGCTTCGTACTTTTCTTTTTTTTCTCGTTTTGTCGTTTGAAAAATAATTCACGGTGGGACGAATCAGGAGAAGAACACTATGTTGCAGTCTAATGAAGGAACACAGGGACAAAGATTCAGTGTTAATGTACCACATCGATTTGAGGTGCATACTTTCAAGCGTTTCACCTTCTGCGATCATTGTGGATCGTTGTTGTATGGATTAATTCGACAAGGACTTCAATGTAAAGGTAATAAACATTTTTCAAATTCAACAGTACAATTTGTGTGAATCACCCTTTATGGAGTATCTGAAAAATGAAAACAATAATTGAATTAGAAATAAATAACGATTGTAATAGAGTTTTGAATGATTTTTTCCCGTGAAATTTTTTGAAATTCCTGAGATTTATTAATGAAATCATTTGTCTTTTCAGTTTGTGATTTAAATGTCCACAAGAGATGCCAGAAGAATGTAGCCAACAACTGTGGCATCGATACAAAAGCAATGGCAGAGATCCTGAGTACTTTGAACATCTCACCAGATCAACAGTCAAAGGCTCCACGGATTAATTACAAGCCCAGCTCCTCAAGTAGTTCCTCGCACAGTACCTCAGGCCCTGGCAAGCAGTCCTCACAATCAGGAAATATTGATAGCAGTGGACAATCGAATGAACAGGCACCGCTTATCGATCTGACACCACGAGAGGACGAGAATGAGACGAGAAAATTCTCACTGGATGATTTTAATTTTATCAAGGTCCTGGGGAAGGGCAGTTTTGGTAAAGTCATGCTGGCTGAACGCAAGGGCAATCCTGACGAGGTATTCGCTGTCAAAGTCCTCAAAAAGGATGTCATTATTCAGGATGACGATGTCGACTGCACCATGACAGAAAAGAGAATTTTGGCACTTGCTGCCAGGCATCCCTTCCTCACTGCACTCCACAGTTGCTTCCAGACACCTGAGAGATTGTTCTTCGTTATGGAATACGTTAATGGAGGTAATTATTATTATTTTTTAGCTATTGAAATTTCGAATGAAAAAATTATTTGCCATTTTACCTAACCTTCGGAGTTCGAGAGATACCTCTCTGACTATCCCAATGATTTTCCATTTTCAATTACTTCGGTTCTTAATAAATTACATTAATTTTTAGGTGATCTCATGTTTCAAATTCAAAAAGCCCGTAAATTTGATGAGATTCGAGCTCGATTTTATGCAGCAGAAGTGACGTTAGCCCTCCAGTTTCTCCATCAACACGGAGTAATCTACCGTGACTTGAAGCTGGACAATATTTTATTGGATCGAGAGGGTCACTGTAAACTTGCTGATTTCGGTATGTGCAAGGAGGGCATCGTCGAGGGGCAAACCACGACTACATTCTGTGGTACCCCAGATTACATTGCCCCTGAGATCCTCCAGGAATTGGATTATGGGGCCTCTGTCGATTGGTGGGCACTTGGGGTTCTAATGTACGAGATGATGGCTGGACAGCCGCCATTCGAGGCTGACAACGAGGACGACCTCTTCGAGTCGATCCTCCACGATGATGTGTTGTATCCAGTTTGGCTCAGTAAAGAGGCTGTCTCGATCCTCAAGGGCTTCATGACGAAAAATCCAGCCAGACGTCTGGGGTGTGTCATCGCCAATGGAGGGGAGAGCGCCATTAAATCACATCCTTTCTTCCAATCCATGGACTGGAGGGCACTCGAGGCCAGGAGGGTCAAGCCACCCTTCAAACCTAAAATTGTAATTCACCTTTTTGTTGTTCAAATTTCAGTAAATACAAAATTAACAAATCATTCTAGTGAAAAATGTTTGTGAAAAAGGACTTTTTTTTTTAGCTGAGGAAATTTCCTAGAAACATTGTCTTCAACTTTTTTCTTTTAATTCAGTGATTAAATCAATTAAATCTTCTCCATTTATTTGGGCCACCAGAGTAATTAATGATGATTTTTTAATTACAGAATAATGAAAAAGACGCGATGAATTTTGACGCGGAATTCACGAAAGAAGAGCCAGTCCTGACTCCAGTCCACCAGTCGATCCTCAATTCAGTAAATCAAGACGAATTCAAGGGTTTCTCATTCGTCAATAAGGACTTCAATCCAAATCGCCTTGTCACCCCCTAATGAGCACTACCATCCCCCTCCGATGATAAATCGAACGCCGAAAAATCACAATCGACTGTCACATGCGTTCGTGCGTTGTGTCGACGTCTCTCACGTCGATTATTACCTCCATGGAGCACAAACGTCGACAATGCACAGGTAAAACCGAGAACGTAATCAAGGTCTTATCTATAATTATTTTAATCCAATTTCATTCTTCCAATTGACACTCCATCGATACAATTATCGACAAATCAATCAATTCATTGACATAAATGAGTGAATTAATTGATTTCAACGAATAAATCACGAGGAAAATGAAATAATTTTTGTTTCTCACGAAGTTTCATGATTAAATCATCATTTCTACCGAAAAAAATGATCATTAATTATCCACTGAGGTATCATCTGTCCAAATTACCATGAAACTTCGACAGAAATGAGTAAAAACATCAGACGTGACCAAAAAATCCACTGAAATTTCAATGAGATTGGGATTAAACGATTATTCATCGAATAATTATACGTATCAGTTTGAACAAATAGTTAAATGAACTATTTGTCGGTGGAGATGGTGCAAGCACAGGAAATTGATTTTTCATTGAATAAGAGGAGAAATTATAGAGAAATAACAGAAATTTATCAGATGATTTTATCGAATGATTTCGATATGATTGAGATCAGTTCCCTGGTGGTTCCGATCAGTTATAAATAATATAAATATTTAATAACTATTTTAGAATAATGCCTAATGTAGTCGAGCACAGGAGGAGCGTTCATTTAATTGATTGAGGGGGACAAATTCGATAAATGAATTACTGGGGGGGAGGGGAGGTTTCCATTACTTTTTTTTCTCATCTTTGTGATTAATCATTTGCACTTAGGTACTCTTACGTGTTGTCTCTATCTAGTTAGGTACGTCAGTGGATTGGAAAACAATTGACTTAAGGAATCTCGGTATTAATTAATGCACATCGTCCTTAGTAGAGCAGTGATTAATTGTTAATTAACGAAACGTCATTATCTCGAGTATTTTGGGTGGAGTATTGTCCAAATATATTTATTGAAACGTCGATGAATTTTACTGATGATATTTAAGTGGAAACGCAGTAATTATATTTATAATTATCAAATTATAATTATTAAAATCTCGGGAGGGAGTGGAGTGAGAGAAAATGTCATGAGACATTTTTTCTAGATCTTGAAATTTTCAACGGAAAAGTTCTCTTGTACTTTCCCGTAGCTGCAGCAGTTGGCGAGATAATCAATTTTTTTATTTCGTTTCATGATTAATTTTTCAAATGATTAATAATTAATAATTAATTGAAATCTATCGGAAAATTCTGAGTGGCGTTTCACCAGTGATTCTCGTACTTAATTAATCGGTCTTGAGAGAATTGAGTACCGATCAATCGTTTGAAAATTTCATTCTGAATTATATTTATCAAAAAATTATTTTGTTTAATAAATCGTTGATAGAGTTGGGAAATTCGATGGTAATTAAATACTGACGATTTTAATGATCTTTCTTTTTCAAATATTCATCAGTTGATTCGTTAATTAATTGATAATTAATATTAATGTTGAATCGTGAATTAAATAAACGATAAGAGAAGTATTTTTAAATTATAGATTAATGAACAAGTGATTAATCCTTTGATTGGATTGTCATTCTCTGGCGATAAAAGCCCTAATTGCTGATGAAATTGATGTGAATGTCGATGGATTAATCAACTGAGATAATTGTTGTTGTGATATCGTTGTCGTATTAAATATGGGAAGATATTTTTATTTAATTTTAGTTAATTGATAAGAGTAAATCGCATTATCTCGCTTCGTGGGCCATGAGCCTGTGCGGGACTCACGGAATGCGCAAGCGATAATTTCGTATTCATATTTTAATGATAAGAGTAATTGATGAAGAATAAATTGTAGAGATAGATGAGGAACAAATTTATCATCAATTTGTATATTCTCTCATCAATCGTCTTGTGTTTCCGTCGATTTTTCACACTCTCAACGATCGCGGTGATTTTTTTAATTAATCAAATTGATTGATTGAATGTTGTGAAATCGTGGAATATCATGCAATCGATAATTGCGAATTTTCCGGGAATTAATTCTTTAATTTATCCGAAAGAAATAAGATTTCACGCCGATTCCACCGCGTCACCACGAATTCCTCCATTTTTAATGAAGAATGAACTGAAAGAACAATTAAATGGGGAATATTGATAAACAAATAATCTTAAAAGGGTGCAGAATAAAAAAATCGATGCGAAACGGTTAGTCCGGCCTACGTTTAGCAAAAACAAGAATTATTCGCATAAATTTGATGATAAACCATTTTAAAAATTATGAATCTTAATTGATAATTAACGTAAGAATGAGAATATAAATAAATTGATAAGATTGGATCCTAGGTAGATTAATAACAAACCAAAGTCTTCGTTCTTAATTTCTCATTTTTACTTTTTCAATTAATCTCTGCGGTAATTCAATATATTTTCCAATCAATTAACGGAGATTGGATTATTGCCGTCCCGATCACATCGATTGCGAGTGGAAAAATAATTATAGAGATTTCGATTAATTTATTTTAAAATACAACCAAATTTTCCCCTTCTACCAATTTTTCATGATTTTTCAAATCGATTAATTGCAGAGATTAATTGTGAATATACTGTGGGCCATTTCCACACATTTGTTTAAATTATTCAACAATTTTTTTTCTAATTCTCAAGCCAGTGGATTCACGAGAAAATGCCGGTTGTTTTTTCTCTCGAACCCACGGGCTCTCGGTTCCCCAACCAAATTAACAAAAAGAGAAAAACTCTCGTGCGTATTAATTATTAATCAACAAATAATGGGTAAATAAAAAAAATATATAAAGTGAGAGCGACGAAGCAGAGCTTCGGACGTACAGAGTCTATGCAGTATATCTATAAACAAAGAAAAAAAAAACTTAACAAAAAGCATAACAGAAAAAAAATTTAATGAATAATTATCAGAGAGAACAACTGGCCCCTCATTAAATCGCGCTGTCCCGTTCGATGTGATTTTTTATCGCTAATTTATAGTCTAATTACCTAACGTAATGATAAACAAAAAAAAAAATGATAAATGAATACGTTGAATGTTAAATTAAAAGAATTTAACAAAATTGAGAAGACAAAAAATCAACAAAAATGAGAAAAAAAAAGGGGGAAAACATAATATAACATTAATTGTGAGTAAAATATTATTGTAAACGTCGATATGTCTATAATGTGCTTGTGTTTAGTATCTAGATGAAGGAAGTTTATTGATTAAATTAATTGTTGATAGCACCTGGGCTATGGTGCGGGCACAAGAAATATTTAAACAATTTATGAGTGAAAGAGCCCTCTCATGAGAATTTCACTGATTTGATGTTGAAAGTGTTAAAGTAAAATGCGTTATCCTCGTACCTAAATTATATATATTGCTGGCTCGATGATGATCAAGGCCAACTGGTACTTGTCATCATTTCTTTTTTTTTTTATATATATATTCTTTTTAGATTAAGAAAACACCGAGCACCGTTACGATGTATAGGACAATTGCAATTGAGTCTTGAGATTTTTTTATCAATTTTATTTGTACTTTATTTGTATTTTATTTGTCTGAAAATCGAGGAAGTCAGAGAGAATGAATTAATTAATCGATAAATGTTTATCTCCTCTTAATTTTCATTCAATCAATAATTATGAACAAATCGTACTTCTGAAGTAATAATCACGTTAATCAAGTCTCAGTCACGTGCCACAATAATTTACGCTTCCCAATTGTTTAATATTTTTTAATACTGATTTAATTGATAAGTCATTGAAATTCGAGCGTTAGTTAGTGAAATGCCTATTTAAGCAGAATAATCAAGAGAGTAATCAATCACATTATTATAGACTCACCAAAATTGAATTGATAATTATTTTTTAAAAAAATAATTACGAATAATTAACAAACTGCTGAGCGGTTGACGTCATTTTGTTTAAACTCATAATATATTTTTACTCAATGGATCTCGTACAATTTTTAATTAAAAATGGCACATCGTCGATCACTTGATTGAGGATAAATAACAAATTACCAAAGATGTACAACTTCCCCAGTTAATTAATGTGACATCCGGTGAACTATTGAATTATTTCACATCACATATTGCATTATATTTTTAACGGACAAACGCACATGCCTCGTTAGGTTACTAGTTGATTAATTAATTATTTAAAAAATGGAGTGAACAATCTAATTGATAAAATCGTCACAAATTAGTGAATAATCAACCGAACTACCTTGAGTACATGACAAAACAGATCGCTCATTGAAAATCGATCTGAATAATAAAAATTTATTTAACTGTTTCATCAATTTTATTTATTGTTTTATTTTATTTTTTATTGTGATAAAAAGTTAATGATAAAACGCTCCATTTTTGTTCCTATCGTGCGATAAATTAATTTAGAGAGACAAGTTTTATGAAATAATCATTGAATAATTATCGCCGATTGTTTAATAACATTCAGGGGTAGTTTATTATCGGAATCGATCGTCAATCGTTGTTATTGACGATTGATTGAACCTGTGCATTAATTATCAGCATTAATACATTTAAAACTCAATAACTTCGTAATTGATTTTGTAATTATTGTAATGTTTATTGCGAATTGTTTATCGTTGTATTTGTGTAGTTGATAACTTTAACTTTGTTTAGATGTTTTTCATTCGCTTGAGTGTTTAAATGCCTAAAACGGCGAATTGTGAACAGAGAGATGTGAAAATTGAGGAGATATTGTGGAATTTTTTAAATAATATCCAGAGTCAAAGAAAAAATACTAGAGAAATGATTAGAGATGAAAAATTACACTCAGTTGTTCATGAAAAAAGCTTCTGACATTTTCTCTGATGATTTATTCTTTTAAAAATTCCACTCTCTCCTCTGGAGCAAAACAAATAATCAACAATTACCTGAATTACGAACAAAATGGAGGTCGAGGCAAAATACTTAATGACGAAGAGGTGAATCTACAAAGTGTACCTTTTGCTGCGTACGAAAGTAATTATTACCAATTAAACTAATTGTCCTCGTTACGCTGTACCCACGAGAGAGGGAAAATCGTTGATAAACGATAACCAAAAAAATTCAGTAAATAGAAAAAATAAATGAATAAATAAAAACTAGGGTAAAGCTTTCGGTGTTTTCAGACAAAAATGATTATTTAAAAAAACAAATGGAATACGCGATTTTATTCTATTGAACATTACGAATATAAATATATTCAAGTGTGAACAAAGAGATTGAATTGAATTGTCGTTTGAAGTGGGAGAATAAAGGGAGATCGAATAGTGAAAAAAAAAAAAAATCATCCAAATGTCAAGTACATTTATTACCTATATTCACTTCTACTTACTGTTCAATGCCCGCTGGTGCTGATGGACGAGTTTATTTTTAATTCTACATTCAGTTTGATGTCTCATTTATTTTCTGTCTGATGTGTGGAGAGATGTGCAATGCAGGTGCCAGTGGTGGACATACCTTGAATGCCGAGGGCTTCTGCGAAAAAAAAAGTACTTAGTTGTAACAAAATGGTACAATTGTTATTAATCTGGGGACGTGAGAGACAGACGAGGAGAAAATTCCAGAGAATTTATCAGAATATCTTGAGATAAAAAAATTTTTTTAATCCTAAGACACTCCATTTTTTATCTCAAACTTGACAATTGTACAGGTCATTAAATTATTAAGTCGAAATTTATTTCTTGCTTCTTTTGTTGATAATATATTTTTACTCGATGGAGTTGGAGGATAAATTAAATTGATTAATAAAGAAGTAATGGATTTGGGAAGCTGAAAAAATGATAATTGCATATTATTTGTTCTTCAGGTATTCTCAATAATTCTCTGAAATCATCTCATACTGATTTCTCCCCAAACACTCGACTAAATCCTTAATTGCCGATAATTAACTGGTGCCAAAGATTATCCCAATGCCCACTGCAATGCCCTCAATTACTAAACTAATGCCTAAAAAAAAAAGCCAATAAAAGATAGAAAATTCACTGAGATCCAGACGCAGAAACAGACAAATTCCTAATCCATACCATAAAAAACAACAATCTGCGTCCCATTTTTTCACAACTATAATTAATTACACTCCCAATGACTTCCCTAAATCAACAAATGAATAGGTAAAAAATCAGTCGTTGAAATGGAATTGATGACAAGTGAAAAATGACGAGAGATATTCATTACCTAACCTGAAGAAAAAAAAATGATAAAAAATAAATGAAAGAAGAATTATATTAAAAAAATGTGTAATTACAGATGACTATTATTATACAATTGATTACCCATTGATTGTATTACCGTACAATTAACAGAGAGGAATTTCAGTGATTAAATAAGTTTAATGAAAAATGTAATAAAATAAATAAAATTAATGATTAAATAAAAATACACGTTACGTAATTTGAGGTACACGTAGATAGCGTAATGAGTGAATATCTACTGTGACTAGAGTGTAGATAGATAATGTAAAACTATTACGTATTATGGAAGAAATGAATAAATAAAGTACTCGTTCCAGTGATTGATTGATTCCAGTCAATTGATTATCGATCAATTGATCGATTCACTGATAGTATTTCCGGTTTGATTCGCTGGGAATGTGGAATCGTATGACCGCGGTAAAATTTCGAGTAATTAATTTATAAATTATGATTAGAAAGAATGGAATTTTTACCGGTAATTGTTGAAGAACTCTGGGAAATCACTCACTGGAACAATTGTCCACTGTTAATTGTCTGATTATTGTGTAACAAAATCATAAATGAATATAAAATATATATATACATATATAATAAACATGTGTGTATATATACATATATTATATAAAATTATGTGTTTTTTTTATTTAAAGTATTTTTATCCCGTTTTTTAGTCTCCGTTTGCTTTGAATATTATGGATTATTGTGAAAAATATTGTTTTTTCGACTGAAATTTTTCTCGCGTCCTTTTTAAAATGCTATTAATCGAATATCAATGAACTAGTGCTAAACTTCGACGTCTTTAACATTTTATACATCGAATACACATAATAAAAACGGGTGATAATCGATTTCGTAGACATCAATTTTATGTCTAGATATACAGCCAGTAAAAGATGACCTACGTATTTCATATTTAATTTTATGTAATCACATCAAAAGGCTATTAGTACGGGATCAATCTTTTCTGAGGACGAAATGTATAAATGAATTAGTCTAAGGCGAGAAATTGAGGCGTGCAGATGGCATTTTTCATGTCATGATGAAACGACTGCTAGTGATGTGGAGAAAAAAATTTAATGAGTACTCAAACATTAAAAATTATCACTGGGAAATTCAATTAGTTCGTTGGGCTTTTCGGAGTGTCGGTGTTTGGCCAGAAGTCGGAAGAGCAAATGGAGTTAAACTTTTCATTAATCTGACAATAATAATTGCTATTCTCTTCATCCCCCAAAGTTATACTCTTTTTCTCGCCGACAATTCGAATGAATTATGCTCTGCCATCGCTGGTCTCCTCCTCCGGACTTACATAATAACTGCAATGATTCTCTTTCGGTTAAAATCAAAAGTACGCCAATCGATTTTGTCAGAAATGAAAATAAATTGGTCGACTCCTTTCACTCAGCAAGATACCAAAATAATGCAGTATTACGCTGGATTATCAAGAAAAATTGGATTGATTATGATTGTAGCACAAAGTATCAGCCTGTACTGTAAGTACATCAATATTATTTAACCATTATCGACTAGTGTACTCTTTTCAATCAAATTGAAATGAAAAAAATTGAAATAACCGAGTAATGCAGTCAAATCTTCCATTCAATTTTTTAATTATAAATGTATAAATTATAAACATCTAGTGATTTTCATTCTTATTTTTCAGTCATAATTTTGAATCCCCTGGTGGTCTTAGCTGTTGTCAAGGAAAAAAAACTCACAGAATTATCTTTTGTGTCGCACATACTCTCTCTATCTAATGACTGGATTTTTGCTGGATTCTACATATGTGCAATAGTACCTATAGCTATATGTAGGATAATAATGGTTGGAGCCGATCTTTCTTACGTGACATTTTGTCTTCATACTTGTGGACAATTGCATATTCTTGGCAACAGAATAAGAGAATATCAAGGAAAAATCCGTCATTCATCTGGAGATGACATTCTGAGAAGTTGCTCCTGTCTCAAATGCATTGTCGATTCACACGCCCAAATTTCCCAATTTGTCCACAAAATTGATAATTATTTCAATATTGTTATTCTTCTACACTTTACTGCTCTCATGATGATGCTAAGCTCTGGTGCAGTGCTTATTTTAAAGGTACGAACTCAGGACTTCAAGTGAAAAGAATTATTCAATTGATCTCTTCTCCTAGAATCAATCGTGAAAAATAATTACATATCCCTAATGAATATTATAACAACTACACATTAATTGCAATAATTTCAGGAATACGATGAAATCTCTACCGAAATTTTTCAAAAATCATGAAAAATTATAAGATATCGCCAATAACTTCTTAATCATTGGCTTTTCATATTTTACAGTGGTTTCTCGCTGGATTGTATAATGAAATGGGTCTCTATATCACCTTTCAATTGTCCGCATTCAGTAAAATATTTTTGTACTGTTGGTCGACAGAAAAGTGCCAACAGGCAAGTGATGCTCTAAATGAAATATCGTATTCCGTCGATTGGTCGACGAAAACTGGAAACGTCAGGAAAAATTTGATTCTCATCATTCGGCACTCAAGGATTCCATTTAAATTAACAGCGGGAAAATTCTTTGTTCTCTCTCTCAAGTTGTTCAGACAGGTAGTCTATTAAAAATTTTAATTGTGTCATAATAATAATGTAATTTATTCAATTTGTTAATAGTTTATCTTCACGGCGATATCGTACATGTCAGTGCTGAGAGCTATCACACGAGACCATTGAATTCTGCAAAAAAAGTGACTAATAAAAAAATTATTTTAATCAATGATCGGCATGAATAATTATTCGTGTAATATTTTATAAAAATGCAAGATCTTTACAAAACAAAATCTTTAGTAATATATAAATTGTTTAGTAATTTATTGCTGTAGAGTAAGAATTTATTTATAACCGTAGATTCCTGAAATATTTGACGCAATTTTTATTTCCATAATGATTTTCAACGACGTTTGAAGCATTAATTTTAAAAAATGTGGTGGACGTGGAATAAAACGAAATAATAAAAGCTAGTAGCAAACAATTTCCCTGAAATAATTTACATGGATAAATAGAAATCTATTGATTATTTCGAAAATTATTAGGAACTTGGTAGCAATTTGAATACGCAAACGGCTCATATGGATTTTCAGAAGAGCTAATAAAAAAAAACAAACAACGCACTTGATATTTCATTTTATGTCGCCGTATTAAAAATCCATGTGTACGAATGCCATTTTTTACAGTTAAAAGTGTAAAGATGAATTAGTTTGAGGAATGAAATTGAAAGGTGCAGACGTCAAGTTTCATTTGATGATGGAACGACTGAAAAAGATATGGAGGAGAGAATTTAATGAGTACTCAAACATTGAAAATTATCAATGGGAACTCCAATTGATTCGTTGGGCTTTTCGGACTGTCGGTATTTGGCCAGAAGTCGGAAGAGCACATGGAGTTAAATTTTTCATCAGCCTCACAACAATAATTGTTACTCTCCTCATCCCCCAAGGTTATACTCTTCTCTTCGCCCACAATTGGTTTGACTTATGCTTGTCTGTTGCTATTCTCGTTTTCCGGATTTACGTAATCAGTATAATGTTTTTCTTCCGTTATAAATCAAAAATCCGTGAATTTTTATTGGTTGAACTTGAAAAAAATTGGTGCGCTCACTTCAACCAGGAGGATAATAAAATAATGCATTATTATGCTGAATGGTCACGAAAAATTGGGCTGATTCTGGCTGCAGGAGAAAGTGTCAACATCTACAGTAAGGACATCAATTATCTTAACATTATTATCAATCAATGTATTTCTTCCTGATTAAACAGCTGTTAATTCAATTACTCGAACAGTTTGTGGCAAATAAATGCAGTCAAATCTCCAAAACGTTTTAGAAAGGTTTGAACTGATTATCAACTTTAAAAGTTTTCCAAAATTACAACTCAATTTTTCTAATTCTCAGATAATAAATGTGATAAAATCTAATGATTTCATTCCTCTTTTTTAGACATAATTTTGCGTCCACTGTTCGCAACAATCAGAGGACAAAAAAATGAAAACTCATTAATTCACGTGTGGAATATATACTCTTCCAATAATCAAATGGCAATTGCTGCATACTTTATCGGTGTAACAGTAGCTGTCATTACATGTAGCATAATATTTTTTGGGGCCGACATTTGTTTCGTGACACTTTGTCTTCATACCTGTGGACAATTCCGAATTATTGGCAACAGAATAAGAGAATACCGAGGGAAAATTCGTCATTCATCTGGAGAAGGCATTCTGAAAAATTGCTCTTGTTTCAAATGCATTGTCGACTCACACGTCCAAATTTCCCAATTTGTCCACAACATTGACAATTATTTTAATATCATTATCCTCATGAACTTCACTGGTCTGCTAATTGTTTTTAATTGCACTGGAATCCGCATTGTTCAGGTATAAATTTATGATTACTGGTAAAAATATAATTACACCATAATAGATGATAATTAATATAATAATTGTAGTCTTTTTTCACTTCCGTTCAAAAGCTAGACGTCAAAATTGCTGATAATTTCTGGAAAATAGTGATACAATTTTTAACCTTCATTTAGTTTTTGTATTTTGCAGAATTTTACCGCCAAAATGTATAAAGAAATGATGCGTTATGTCCTCGTCCACTTGGTGTTGCTTTCAAAATTATTTTTGTACTGCTGGCTGACAGAAAAGTGTCAACGAGCAAGTTATGCTGTAGGTGACATAGCGTACTCCGTCGATTGGTCCACTAAACCTGGAAAAATCAGGAGACATTTGGTTTTAATCATTCACCATTCAACGATTCCACTTAAATTAACAGCGGGAAAATTCTTTGTGCTCTCTCACGAGTTCTTCAAAGAGGTATTGCTCTTAAAAAATTCAATTCCTTCTTAATAATAATGCAATTTGTTTAATATGTTAATAGTTTATCTGCACATCATTGTCGTATCTGTCAGTGATGAGAGCTGTCACACGAGACCGTTGAACTCTCCTCTAACTCTAAACAAAACGGTGAATAATAATAAATGAAAAAATTAATTAATTAATTTTGATATTTGTTTTAATAATGACTAGGTCCCGTGCGCAGTTATATTTACCGCTGAAAATCGATCATAATATAATTGAATTGAAGAGTCATCCGATATTTTCCGCCATTTTTAATCTTAGGAAGGCCGTCGACAAAATGCGCGGAAAATGTCAGCCAAAATCCTTGATTCATTACCCAAAAGTGAAAAAATAAATGCGATTTAAATACTGAACTACCTACGTAGGTATAATATTTTCTTTTTTAAAATGGCGGTCTATAAAATAAACTCTTCTGTTATTTTATTCTAAAAGTCCGAATAAAGGAGGAAAAAAAATTATTGTTGCAGAAATAAAAATTGACGGGAAAAAAAAAACAATATTGTTGATTATTTTCAATATACGATTTTTATTCTGTTAATACACAGAACTGGAGTATATCAATATAATTCATAGATAGGCGTCTTGCTGGTGCCCATGTGTGCGTGGTTTACATATTCAACTCTCGATTCAATTATTTCCATTCCACATACGCTAGTGCGCAATGTATACATTCTATATACAGCCCTTCCCTTGATTTTCTCCCAAAACTTTCACCCATATATCATTCAATAACATTGTCAACCAATTATTTATAATAATTCTAAGCTACGTACGTAATGACGTGCGCATAACTCATATCGTCTTGACGCCTGTTTTACCTTCGATTTAATCAATATAAATTATCCGTTAATTACATTTCCATCTAACTTATGCACAGAAAAAATTTATTCATTTCATTTTAAAAACAATAATTCGAAGACTAAGATCACCCGATCCGGATCACAGTCAGCCTCTGCACTCATTATTTACGACAAATAATATTCATTTTAATTGTTATTTAACTGTCAAAATTATTGCTCGGATCAATCTTGAGATTCTGATAGATTTAGCGAAAAATTAGAAGAGATTTCATTCAATAATTATTGTTATCTGTCTCTACACTCTTAAAATAACGAGAAACAATTTTTATTTTATTAAAATTCAACTATCCAAATTCCTAAAAACTCGATGAGAAGAGGTTTCACTGAATAATTATTATTGTTCATTAATACAAGCGAAATTACTAAACTAAAGTGCAGATCACTCCCCATTTTTAATGATTCAAAGATCAATAAGAACTCAAACTATACAAATACATCAATTACTCCGATAAATCAGGGGTGAACTATATTTCCCTCAAAAATACTCGAATCATCAGTATGAATAATAATTATATACACAAAGGAAGGAAGTTATAACCAGCCAGCAGTAAATCTTTGGACAGTGAACATAAAGTAATAATTCATTCAATAATTTACTCTTGGACGCAATCGCGAGGCGTTTCACACAACCTTGCATTACTATTATTGTTTCAGTACTGAAGTAGTGAAATGTAATTACTCAAATTAAATCAATAAGTTCCCAGTGATCGCCGAATAATAATTTTAAAAAAAACATGGAATTTTACTCGTTACATTTCACTTCTTCATTACCTATTCCATCACAACCTAAATAAGTTCCAATTCAATATAATTTATATCAATTCAGTTAATTACTATCGCTATTCAAGCTAAATATTCTTCAATCCTTATGCTTATCTTCAGGGGATTGTCACGAATAAATAACAAATTCATTTCGAACCTAGCAAAGACAATTATTAATTTTTATTTTATCAATGATTAACTATTCCTGAAATGGCAACGAAGTTGAATTATTACGTTTGCTATTCCTCGTTATTCTACGTAATTATTAATGATAATTAACATTGCATCGCTGCTTATAGGAGCAACGTACAGAAAGCTGTACAATTAATTTATTACTCGAGGTGAATTTACATCTATTTGTTGAATTATTCAGTTGGAGAGAGATGATGTAAAAAATGGCATATACATTATTTCTATTCCTCATACATTATGGAAATGAATAATTGAAAAGAACATTCCAATGAAAATATGAAAGAAGATCAGTAAACGTTTTTAGATAATGATCACTAATTTAAAATCGTCATTATCATTCCACTCGGAATAATATCTCAAAATTTTCAATATCTCCACACTTGTTCGATTGATATGATACATGTAATGAGAGATTAATACAAAATTCTTATCAATTAATATTAAAGCATTTACAAAAGAAGTGAAATAAATTCAGCTTTGGTTCCATATTTTCGTAGCAGTTACTAAAATTCATGGCAGTTAACGTTATGTCTCTCGACAGCACTGAAATTATATTTAATTACTTACAATAAATACTGGAAGAAGAATGCACTAGATTAATTCCTCTCATGCTAATCGTTACAATAGGCCTCATCGGTAAATCCATTCATTACTCCATTGATTTTGGTATCGGAAAATTGTTTTAGCTAGCCTGCGAGTGGATTACTGGTGCTCCCCGGTGTAAAGTTGAGGCTGGTCTTGATTTGTGACCACTCGAGGCTGTGGCAGTGTTTATTGGTTGAATTGAGGTCATGTGTTGAGGCATACCTGAATCTCTCTTTGGTACTTCTGGTGGTATCTGGAGGACTTCTGTATATTCACGTATCAAATTTGCTATTTGACAAGCCTGCGAAGTAGTTAAAATAACTTTGCTCTGCTTTTTATCAGTTCCCGTGATAATCATAAGGCAATTCAATGCAGGACTGTAACTCAATATGCTGCTGTACTCATAAGTACAGAGTGCATTTCTAGATCTGTGCTCCAGTAAATGGAGTCCAATCTGATCAACAGCCAGCCAGAGAACCCTAGGCCAATTCGAAGTGAACGACTGCATGACATCGAATATAGTGGCCCTGTGAAGTGGCCAGGACTGAATAAAATTCAAGAAAGCCTTTTTCACTTCATTGGGTGTCATGCCCCTGAGTGATTGATGATGCTGAACAATTCCCTCGACACTGATATTGGGTGCAATTCTTGGTGGAAGGCAGTGACTGGCAACAGTTCTGTACTCAGGTCCATTAACAGTATCCAAACAGTCCCCGAGCTCGAGCTGTGCCTGTAGTGCAGCCAGCATCATAGCTTCCTTCTCAGTAATAGGAAATTTATCAGCCCTGAGATCATGCAGCACTTGATGATAAAGCAACTCCTTCTCAACAGGATCAGTGAGATTCATGTAGTGATCCAAGAAGAGATGCTTCTTGAATAGGAACAAGTGATGGCCATGCTTTCTCTGGGGCTGAGCTGATTGCTGACTACTTCTGTATCTCTCCCACTTGGACATGACATCAGCAATCTTCTCCTCAGGCATGAGAGCTCTGTCAGTGGATCCAAGAACCTCATAGATAGCATATCCCATTGCAGACTCACCCAGTCCAATCTTGGCTTTGATTATCTCCATGACATCTCTAGCTGTTGCTGATGGATGAAACTCAACGGCGTGATACTGTCCATCCATGAAGTGAAACCTAGCGTAAATGGGTCTTCTGTTTATCGTGCACATGATCTCTTCTCTGCTGGGTGGCCACTGCCTCCTCCTCGTTCCCTGAGTTTTGTACAGGCATTTCTCAGCAAATCTCGCGTATTTTCCCTCCTCAGTGACGTAATCACTGGCACACCTCTTGAGATGAGCAATCAGGTACTTCCTGATGATTTTCTGCGGTGGAAGAATGACAGAACAGGCCAATGACAGCAGTGCCCAGTGCCTGAGGTTCACCCTGCTGTTGGGATCTGGATGATCAGTCGTCTGCTTGATCAACTGGAGGTACAACTCCCCCAGGAGATTCTCCTTTCTCATACACCTCTCCATCACTGATTGAATTAAATTCACGTGCTCATCCTCAACTCTTCGTACGGTGTCACCATTTTGCCCTAATCCAGCATAAGTCAGCAACAACTGGAAGACAGAGAGAGCAATCTGTTCCTCAGGGTCTGGCAACTTCGTGAGACTCTGGGGAATAGAGCATCTGCTGAATGCCCAATAGGCATGTGGAAATCCTTTATAAGTTTCTCCATCATCTGTACTGTTACCATGCTCCTGCCTCAGCTTTTCAATTCTGTGTTTCGATAATCTACGTAGGGTATTCCTCAGGAAGCCACCACCAGAGTCCTGAGGCTTTCTCAATGCCTCCGAATCCACTAGAGTTCTCCGGCAGTTTACTAAATTATGATACAGACGAACACGATCCTCATTCGTTATGCACTTTGTTTTTTTCGTTGGTGCTTCGTTCTCGGTGATCCATCCAGCCAGTGCTGGACAATAACTCACTATTAAGCTCCCTATTTCGTTCTTCTGTGGTGTCTCAAAGACAAAACACTTGTGGGAGCTGTCAGGATTGTGTCTGAGAAGAGAAATTGTGATGAAGGAGTCACTGGGATCCAGCATGATACTTTCAACGTCTTGATACCGATACTCTGAGAGTACAAATTTGTCTTCGGGCTTGATGAGCATCAGTCCATCGCAATTGATACCAAGAATTAATTGATTACCGTACGACCAGTATCCACGATATGTGACATTGAACATCGTGGTACCATACAATGGATACTGCATCACGCATGACAGATAAAGAACTTTAGCTGTGAGTTCAGATCTACCACATCCATATTGCTTGTGAGCCTGTGCTATTATTGGCACCCAGACATCATCCCCACGAGCTCTACTAATTCGATAAGGCAGAAAGCTGTCGACTTCACTGTAATAATCAAGTCTGTCATTGTCCTTGGGATCTCCAAGGGATACCTGAGCCTGAAGACCAGCCAATTGAAGTGCCACTTTTTCAGACACTGGAAAATCATCGCACTTGACGACATTGTAAACAGCCTGTGAATACAGCATGTTGACTTCCACAGGGTCTTGAGAGAGTTCACGATTATTTCGAAAGAGACGACGTTTGAATACAAATCGATTGTCACCGCTCCCCAGAGTCTGATTGGAGCCTCGCCGAAGGGTCGAGAATGACGAGGTCGAGGTATTGAGTTTGCACTGCTTCATTTCCCAGGCTGCAATCACATCGTAGAGATAATCATGAGCTCGTACGTGCTCCTCACCATCTGGACGACTCTGATAGATTGCCCAGCCCTCCAGCGATCTCAGTCCCAATTTTTCAGCAAGTTTAGCTGCCGCATCAGCTGCTGTGTCCGTTGGATGGACATCGATCGCTTTTGTTCTACCATCGAGGAAGAAAAATCTGCAGACAATTGTTCCCAATCGTCTCATCGCTGCGATCTCCACTGTTGATGGTGGAAACTGTCGACACGAGACTTTGGTATTTTTGCAGTTGTCGACACACCACTGGACGTATTGTCTCAGTTTACCCTCGTGGGCAAGATTTTTACGGAGAAACGAGACAAAATACTTGTACAGGAGTTTTGATGGCTGAAAGGCAACGATTGCCAAACACAGCAGCAGCCAGACCCTCTCTGCCCACTCTGGATTTGGATTATTCGTTGATTGTCTCATGCACTGCACAAGAATCTCATCTCTCATCTCCTCACGTTCAATTCCATGACTTATTATTGATTGAATCGTCGTTATCTCCTGCTCCAGCTTCATCTCACCTCGCAGATACTTGCAGAGATCGCGGAATGTCGAGCACGCGAGATTGACGTTGTCAGGATCGTACATGTGAATGTGGGAATTGGGAATGGTCGAGCCCTTGTAGTACGTCACCATCTCGTATTTAGGAATAAATTCTATACTTTTTCCACGGGATTTACGAGTCAGTGTCGCCATTATTGTACCCTCTGGGGATCTCTCGTGGCTGTTGAAGTAGTTTTGAGCAAACTCCACAATATCGTGGTACAATACTTCATTTTCCACAGGCTCTTTTTTCTCCTCCAACTCCTGGAGTTTTCTCTCAACTCTGAATTTTCTCCGCTGCTCTCTCTCCGGCTGTCCCTGACCACCATTTTGCATTCCCTGGGTGCTCTGCTGCATCTGCACTGGCAATTGACCTTGAATTCCAATTACCTGCTGTCCATTGACAGTTCCACCTGTAACTCCACTTCCAATTGCACCACCAAGACTCACATCGTGACCATTAGATATCTGATGGAGTCCTCCGTTGGTCTGGTGCACTAGGTAATGACTCGAGGAATTTCTCGACTCTGGACGTGATGGTGGATCCTTAATTATCTTTGTCACTGGCACTGGTGGAGGTGATGGACAACTGTCACCATTTGTCTGAGTTGAGTGTCCGTTTATTCTAATGGGTACATTCGTGTCGTTCTCATCTCTTGGCAACACTGACTCGTAAATCGGCTCGTTCGGGTCCATTGTCTCGCCATTTGATGGTAATGGAGGGGGTGGAGGTGGTGGTGGTGGTCCTGTGGGTTCTGGTAGACTAGGTGGACCCATTTTTGTGCCATTGCACGCCCTAGGGGCATCTGGTGAATTCAAATTTGACATTTTTGAATCTGATTTTGCTATCATCTCCATCTCCAGCTGGATTACACTCTCCAGCTCGGCGTCCAAGTCCTCCACGAGCTCCTCCATCTGCTCACCGAGCTCCTCGATTGTCTGGGCTTTTGTCGACTGCACGTCAGACAGGAACGAGAAGAGATTGTCCAGATCCACGGATTGGAGTTCCGTTGTTGCCATTTTTGAGTTTAATTGCTCCGCCATTTGAGAAAGAGCTGCAATCTCCTCTTGGGCTTTTCTGAAAATTTTTACAACACATTTTTATTATAAAATTTCACTTTTTCCCTCGGAATTTTTGAATTTCATTTGATTTAAAATGTGATTTTGACATTGTGTATTGTGTCACTGCGGAAATGATCTTTCACAGAATTTTATAAATTCAAAATTTTTCTATACTCTCTGTAAATATTTTAAAATACTCATTTCACCACAAATCGACGTCAATAATGATTTAATCATTAATTATATTTAATTATCAACTCAATAATGAATAATAACTGATAAAAAAAATTTTTTTTAATGTAAAATCCAATTTTTCTCCCCCAAATTTTCAAACTCATTCATGTACGTGTCAATTAACATGAATAATTAATGTTTAATCATCCAATGAATATGAAATTGTTTGTGCAGTGCTCTGATTATCCTGGATCCAATGAGACTTACCCAGGCTCCATTCCAACAATACCATTGTACTGAGAGCTACAAAGCACAAAGGATGATATTTTCTTATCCTCATTGAGGTACTTATCCAACAACATAGTAACAACAGTGTCCATACCTCTGACTGTCCTCGAGTGCCTTCTTGTCCTCCATGAGTCGCCTCTCCTCCTCCATTCTCTCTCGTTTTCTCATCTCCTCGTCGACCCGTCGCATTTCACGTAGTGCAGCTGCAACCTCTCGTGCAAATACACCACGAAGATGTGACTGAATTACAATAGCAGCACGACGCTTTCTGATAAACATAATGCGAAGCTTCCAGCCGCGGTATGCGTGCTGAACTTTGAGTGCAGCATCTCGAATCCGTCGATAATCTATCGAGAATAAATCAATATAAAATCACAAATTATTATTTCTTAATAATTATTTTTTATTTAGATTACCTTTTCTCACGACATACGCTCTCCAGATTTTTTGAATGACAATGGCATTGCTGGTGACGAGTTTATTTCTGGAATCCTCAAGTGGCTCGTGAACGTAACTCCTGAGGAATACCTTGGTCCTTCCAACTTGCCACTCAGTCTCTGGAATTCCCTGGCTCTTTATCAAACACCTGGTGGCCTCTCTGTCGTCCTTCGGCAGCATTGTTCTACCCTTGACGAGACACCTGTACCTAGAGACAAAATCCGAGAACTGCAGATGAATGGGAAATCCCTCCTTCCTGATCCTGATGATATCGAGCATTCCCAGGTATCTCAGTTGATCCAGAACAAGTCTCTCATCGTAATGATCAGCACTCTTATTGATATTGGGTTTGATACACCTGGCATACCACGGTGTTGTCCCTTGGAGAACATCGACGAGTGCCTGAAGCTGATGCCTGAAGGAATCACAGAGGGTTGGCTTACCCTTGGTTGTACCCCTGGACATTGTAGTGGTACTTCCAGCTGCTCTAGCCACAGTACATCCAAGAAGATCCTGATAAACCGTTATCTCCTGGACAAATTCATTAGTACTTCTGCTCATGAAATCGAAAAACACATCCTGCTGGACATCACGATTTTTATCAACAAATCCTTCAACCGTGTACGTCACAGCGCCAGCGTAATGCTTCAGGCTAAATTCTTTCTCCCATTTTCTCCTGTCGTCACCCTTGACGTAACACGGATGTCCCTCGAACTCTGAATGCAAATTTGTCAGATATGCTGTGTCTGAACCCTTTGGCATGTGACACTGCTCGGTGAGCAGCTTGAGAACACACCGCGGTGGCTTCTCAATCAACTCCAAACAGAGTGTATTATCCGTGAATGTTATGTGAGAGTACTGGATCTCCTCTTGCTTGTAGAGCTCTTGCTCGATTGCGAAGACGTAATGATTGAAGAACTTGTGGAGTTTTTCGTTTGTGTAGTTGATGCAGAGCTGTTCAAAGCTGTTAACAGCAAAATTCTCAAAGCCAAATATATCAAGAACACCGAGGAACCTCGAGGAGTCCTGTCCAGGATTTGTGCAATTGTTGATGTGATTGATGAGCCAAGCAAAGGTCCTGGAGTAGAGTGCCTTGGCCATGGCGTGACGATTCTCCCTTGCCTCCTGCACCTTCAGGGGAATCTCAGTGATATTTCCCCGGACATTGATCTGCCTGACTAAAACGACTTTGGTGAGATCATCGGGCTGGAGACCCAGGAGAGGTGCCACTGTGTCGACAATTTCTATGTCTTCCTTCGTCAGCTCACATCTCTCACCATCGACATCCTGAAAGTTGAGATTGCCAAGCCACAGGATAGCTGACAGCACTCGGTAGATACCCTCGCACATCTCCGACGGCACCTGGAGCACATTGAAAGCTAGACGAAGAGCATCAAGCTTCTTGCTCTCTGAGATTGCTTCGATTTTAATACAACCAGATTGATTGAGATACTTGTATTTTGACGCTGGCAGCAGGTGATACTGATCAGCAAATTCACCATCCTGTGTGCCACCTTCAACAAGTTGATAAAACACGTGATAATTCCGTTCACCTGGACTCTGAAATGTTATCCTCGATTGCTCCAGGAGATAATCCTGTATTATACATCCTTTTATCATCCACTTCGAGTCGAAGCAGACCTGCATGAATTTACCAAAACGCGATGAGTTGTCGTTGCGCACTGTCTTGGCATTGCCAAAGGCTTCCAGGATCGTATTGGCTTCCAGAATCTGTTGTTCCACCCATGTGTCAACGTTACTCGTCACTGAGCACAAGTACTGGAGTATGAACTTTGTCGTTTCGGTTTTACCAGCCCCACTCTCACCAGATATTACACACGACTGATTGCTCTCTGTGTCCTGAAGAGACCGATAAGCAGCTTCTGCAAGGGCGAACACGTGGGGCTCCAAGGAACCCATCTTCTGGCCGTGATATCTGTGGACGTGTTCCTGAAATTGTTTTTCATTGGTTTTAATCAATGGGTGATGGATTTAGATCGACCGGAGGAGTCGGTGATTTTTTTTTTAATTCAACAGAAATATCCCTGGGCCTTTGCTCCATCGGAAAAATAATTACGGGTGTCACTAGTCTAAAGGTCAGACTCTGAATATCTCGTACAGACGGAAATATACTCTAGAGTGGAAGTGAATTTTAGAAAACTAAAGAATAGTTTGTATAGAATTAGTATAAAAAAAAATATATATAAAAATTTGGATATTTATGTATAAAAATTTCAGTTTTTCCTCGGAATATTGAGGACTTCCGGTATTTTTTAGACGATTATTTATTGATAAAGTACAGCGAATCGGGCGGTTAATGCACCAAGTGGATTATTTGATTTTAATAATTTTTATAAAAGTGGATTCTCGGGCTGAAGCCCTGGGGAAAAGTCCTTCGAATTAAATTGTTAATAGAATAAATAATTAATTATTATTATCGATTTTCATTTTGGGACATCTCATTTAAATTAACGTCACAATCCCCTGGAGTATTGGATTCAAAAACACTCGTGACTGGTATTTATTTTAAGGCTGTCCGATTGTTAGCTGTAAATTTCCAGCACCGGAAGTGCATCAACAGAATAGATAATGACTTTCCCAAGACGCGTGCCCCACGTCCAGACATCGAGACTAAAAATTTTCCAAATAGAATATCTCGAATCCCCAATTATCGAACTATCAAAATAATTCAACGGCTGTTCGATAAATCGGGTATTGAATTTTTCCTGGAAGCTAACTCGATGGAGGCAGTGAAATGGTGCTTTTATATCTGTCTCTCGTGGAAAACAGGAAGCGGATGTGCGACGATGAGCTTTTGCCGGGGCGAATGCACGGGGAACACGATGATCGCTCTGAGAGATGCTTTCTAGGTCGAGAAATCTCGAGGTATCAATTCACCGGTTACACATACATTATCTCTACATCTGCAGGGTATTCACAGATTGTCGAGGAAATAGTGTGAGTGGGTTTTGAGAATGAGTGCCCTCAGGGTAAAAATGACAAAAGGGAAATGGAAAAGCTTTCGGTTAGAAATCCTTCAGGGTTTCAACATTCCCCATTCTCTCGTCGTTATTATAAATAATTCTGTGAATTCCGTTTTTCATTCATTATTTATGATAATTGAAAATTCGGCATTTTAAATTCATTCATTTTTTTAATGAATAAAAAATTATATTTTATCGTTTAGAGTAGCTTGTCTCTTTGAATCAATTGATTTTATTCATTTTTTATTGAGAGAAGTTTTATTTGAAGCTGACAATAGTAAATTCAACTGATTAATTAATTAATTATAATTATAATAATTATTGCTTTGCAATTAATAATAATTAATCTTTTCAGATTCTCTGAATTCCATTTTTACTTCGATTTATTTCCTCAAATAAATTAATTAAATATTTTTCAACAACAATAAAATAGATTAATTAAAAACGAATTAATGAAGTTACAACCGGATGAGTATTTAATTATAATCCGATAATTCTGATATTTAATTAATTTAATTCAACATCGACGGTTATTGATTTGTAAAAGATTTTTGATTTATAAAAGAGAAAATCAGGAAAAAATCTGAAAAAAAAAAACGATTTTTCTCCGAAGAAACGTGTCTAGGAGACCATCATCTTCAAAGAGCTATTCTCCACGTACAGAGATAATAAGACCCTGAAGATTTACATTTATTATCATTTGTTTATTTTCGTGGAAGGGGCCACGTGCATCCGCCCATTAGCGTTTTCATCTGAGGACAAGGGTTTTACGATAACTGAGGGATTCCAGCTTCCAAGATATTTCTGGACCAAAGACTTATAGTCTTCAAACTCCTCTCATCCACTGATAAAAAGCATTATCATTATTTATTATACTATTTAAGAGAGATTATTCATTTGTGGAAGTGGATTCCCGAATTAAAAAACGAAATTAGAGATTAAATTTTATTAGAAAAATAAACAATTACTATTACTATTTTTAAAAAAATGGAGAGATCAATTCCCAGATTTTTCATTAAAAGATCACAATTATTTAATTTATTTTCCATCATTCATGATAAAAAATCGTTTCTATGATTTATTTAAAATGAATAAAAGAGAAATTTCCATTTAAGAAATAAATAAATTCCTCCATCGAAATGAAAATTTCGAGAATTCCAAGAATACCCAAATGATTCGTCCGCAGACTAGATTATTTAATTAATTTTTATTGTTTAATAACTTAAACAAAATATACAAAAGTGTAAATAAGAGTTTAACTAATAAAAGATGAAGGGAAATGATCAGAAATGGATGAGAGAGTCTTTCTTGGATTCTCTGGAGTCTTGATGATTGTCTTGATGATCCTGAGTGGTTTTTTTTTTTTTTTTTAATCAGATTAATGCAGTGAAAGGATATCAGGATGAAAAAGGGCGGATGGTGGAGCGGTGCACGCCCCTGGGTATTGATCGTCTCCGAGCGCACATTGAAATTGTTGTTGAGGGCTCAGTTCCTGATTTCCACTAGCTTTCTCCAGTCCTTTCCATAATTTTCCATTTCCCATTGCGAAAATACAATTACTGATAATTCCATGGCAATCCCCAGAAAATCATCATTTGTTTATGATAATTTCGGGAGCAATTACCCAGGAGTTGATGGGTATCAGTACATATCAGATGTCCCTACCTCTTGGCGACATTTCTCCATACATTTTTTTATTATTCCAATGATTTTAATTGATTATATCAATCAATTTATTTTAATTCATCACTTAATCAATAAATTGGGACCAATGAACTTTTTTGCAGATGAGTTTTTCCCAAATATCTCGGGATTAAATAGAAATATTGATATTTTCATAAGGACCTTTTTTCTAGTTCTCGCTTTTATCTATGAAAAAATTATTTATGAAAATTTCGGTATCTCCTTTCAATTCCGAGATATTCGGTAGATACTCCAATAGAATTTTGTGGATCCTCCCAGGAAATGCATGTGTTCTGGAAAATCGACATGTATTGAACACCTGGAGGGGCTGGGGGTTGATGAAATGATCCATGAGGATGAATTCACCCATGATAATCGTTTCAACTGGAATCTAGTAACGAGGCATGACCCAGTAAGGAAATAGGCCGTGGCTTTTGCCCTCATCCCTCCTTCCACTGGTTGACGAAGAGTTCACAGTTCTGGAGTCAGGGCGTTTCATCACAGAGGGAGGACAAGAGGGTAAACTCCCCAGAGGTAATAAGAATGGAAAAACCAAAGGGCTTTTCTCGAGTGTATCACACATGCTGAAGACTATCGACGTGAATTGGGGACGAGACTCACATTATCGAGGTTCATTCACCGCTTCTTCATCTAGATCATAACTCAGGATGACTGGTACGAGAGATTTTAATTGGATTTCTCATGAGGTATTGAGTGCAATTCAGTAGTCAAGTGGTAAATGGTATTAAGATTACTGAATCCGCTGTTGATTTTTCCATTGATTTATCTCAATCAAGAGCTAAATTATTAACTCTACAGATTGTTTTTATAAATTAAAATGAGGGCTACAGGCGGAGCTCAAGCATTTGGCGATTCGTTGGAAATTTACTCATCATCTTTTATCACTTCGATACTAAATTACATCCAATACATTGATAACACCCACCAAACGTATTAATTCTCTATCTCCTCTCGCTATTCCATTTTTTTTCATTCAATATCTAATTTTTTCAGTGATTTTTCAATAGCCCACTTATAAACCCCACTTTATCTATCATGCCATCAATGAATATCTTATCTTATCCTATTCCCACCTAAAAATGCGGTGTAATGACTCGGAAAATCAAAAGCTTCTCATGCATTAATAATCACCAAAAATTCAATATCTTCCTCCAGAATTTCTAAATAATTCAGTAATAGTTTGCTATATTTATTATATTAACAATTAACACTCACCATTGTGTAGACATCGACTTCTTTGTACGGATTGACCGCCACCAGAATTGATCCAGTGTACGTCTGAATATTTGTTAAGGAAAAAACGATAAGATTACAGCAAAACCACAAATAGCAACAAATTGAATTCCACAATTAGAACAAAAACTGCCATTTCATCATGATTGAGTGAACATTACTTTGATTTTTTGCATGAACATTTTTTATCGCTATCTCCTTTCGATGCCGAGATATCGACTGAAAACTGAGTGAGAAAGGTTTGCGTCGTTGGATTTTCGGCGGAATAATGTCCGGATATCGATGAAAATTGAACATTTACCCCCGGGGCTTTCATGTCCCCCTCTTTGCATAATGTATATTACGTATTACATGTATAGGGGACGATGGGGCGTCTTATTCTGGCGTCATTTCAATGGTTCTCTCTCACTCATGGGCAAACCCCATACTTGAGGGTTGATGATTCATGGGTACATTGCAGAAAGGGGGTAATAAACCATTTCTAGCCGATAAAATTCACCCGAAACCCCGGGAAAAACTATTACCCACATTTTAGTGTTTCCATTAGTTTTAGAATTATTTTGGAAAAATGTAAGCACCTGGAAAATTGAGGATTAAGAAGAGATGAATTGCATTTTTTTTTCATTAATTTATTGTTAATTTGGAGCGATGCCAATGCAGAGAAGGGATGCTGGGGTAGAGGGAAAGGAATCAATGAGAGATTTGAGAGATTTAAGAGATGTGAAAATGTAGAATATGAATTTTTCTGTTCGTGTCATGTCAACCCCACCCTCTTCGTCATCCATCTATTCCTTTCTATCGAGTTATCTCCACTCCCCAATTCTCAGAGTTGAGGAAGAGACAGGGGATGGAAACCTCCGGAGTATCTAAAGTGACTAATGGTAATCTAATCCCCCAGTTTCTGGAATGATTCACTAAAAATATAAAAACGTCTACTTGAAATATCTCCAGAAAATTTTAATCGTTTCAATAAAAAAAATTCTCCCCTTTTTTCAATCATTAATTAATTCCCATTACATTCACATAAATAAATAAATAAATTTCCCACTATCCGATAGATTCCTGGATTTTGTGGAGTCCTAGGGAATTGATCAGAATTTTTATTCATTTTTTCATTGTGGGGGGAGGAGTTAATAAAGAATTTATTGCAAGTGGGAAAGAAATAAAAAAATGACGAGATATTGCAATCTTCAGGAACGTAGGTGTCAGCGGATTTTCATTCAATTCTTTACGAGAGCGTAAAAAATGTAAAACTCCAGTCGGTGATAAAAGTTGACCATTCGAGGTTGATCCCACACTTTCACGTTTCAACTTCACTCTAAATTCCCATTACCCTCCCACACACGTCATACACGTAACCAGGAAATTCTGCATCTGCAACGCTCATTTATGTCGCTCAAAATTACCCGAATTAATCAGGGAATTGCCTCATTAGTTTGTCTAAATCGTGTGTCCCTTTTAGACTAGAAGGAATTCGCGAATCATTAGATAATTCAACAGAATAAATAATTTTTCTTTTAATATTTCGTGACTTTGATGTGCGATTTGGAAAAATTTTCTATAAAGAATGAGTATTTTTGTAATTGAAAGAGTTTTAGTGTGTCATCAGCTGGATTGAGGCACTTGAGGAAGGGAAAAAGGGGAAAAGGGAAGAAGGGAAGAAGGAAGGGTTGAGGTGAAATGCAGAAGGTGTTGGTGTCGTCGTTTGATGCTCAGTCGGTCGCTCGGTCGGCGGTTTTTTCAAAAAAAAAAAAAAAAAAAAAAAAAAAGAACTCGGTTGAGATGAATGGGGCTGTTCCAGGGTGAAAAAGGGTAGCAGAACCAGCTGACTGCAGGGAATATGTCGTCATGGCAACCAACCCCCGGGCGAGACCCCACCCCAAACCAAAATTCATATTCAACGTCACTCCACTTTTTTTTTTCCTTTTTATTTTGGGGTTTTTTGTGCGGATCAGGACACTAGGCTGTTGCTCTCTTTGTGTCGTATTGTCTGGGGCTTTTCACGTTCTTATGGGGTGAGATATGTATTTTTTTTTTAATAAAAAATTCATTAATTCTAAAATTTTCCCTTTTTTTTTAACGAAGAAATAGAAAAATTCATCTTTAAGCCTTAATTTCTGGAATTTCAGACCAGTGGCAGCTCAATTATTTATTATTCGGGTTTGAATTCAATTTCGATTGAAGATAATTAATCGTTAATTTATTAGTTCATTTCGCCGAGGTAATAAATGTTTGTTAAATAAATTATTTTAATTGGACAAGTCTGTCTGTATTATCATTATTGTTTGGGTTGTTTATTATAATTTTATAATCTACTTCTCGTTGATTTGTCATTTATTTATTGCGGTATCTCAATTAAAATGATAATTATTTAAACAACTTCCACATCCCATAATTCCATCAACTTCTTCCGCAATAAACTGAGAATATCTCTTAATCTAACACATCTACCCCAAATTTCCTTGAAACCTTTTTTATAAGGCGCAACTAGACCTGCAAAAAAGGTGATAATGAAAAATTCGGTATCTAACCCAGATTCCGAGAAATTTCCGAAAAACTTCACTGCATCGACTAGCCTTTACTATTTCCCCATGAATAATCCATAATCTTTAATAAAAAATAATCCCAGCATCCGAAATACGTATCAATAATTCATCGATGATGTTTTTTAATTTGAAAAATGGAATGGCAAAAAGGATACGTATATCTGATCTCGTCCATATCGAACTTGCAGATTCCGGTTGATGCCTATTTCATCGATATCACTGATGACAGTCATGTCCGGCACTCCGGACTCTGGACTGGAGCCTGAAAAAAAAAATATATATATATATATATATGTAACAAGCTATCGGAAAATAGTGCTGATAGAAGTGTGAAATAAATTTGTCGAGGGATAAATGGAGAACTGGGAGCTGCAGGTGTATCTGTTTTTCGAATGCACCTGCGGTCGACCACCACTCGACAGCTGCCATCGCATCAATGCATTCATATATGTTTTTCAAGGACAAATTTTTCCTTCTCGAGATTTCGTCTTCTTTTAATCCATCCACACCGATTTTTTACCCGAAATAATTATAAAAATGTAAATAAATTAATCCTTCGTCAGAAACAAAAAGAGAAAGTGCGAATGGAATCGCGATCGAAGGATTTGCAAAATTTAAAAGGTCAAAATAATGCGGTTTCTTTTTTAATATTATTATTGTATTATTTTATTGAATATTGTGTCGGGCAAAACGTTTATAAATTGAATTTATCTTTCCAGTGGAATTCCTGTCACCCGTAGTCTCCGGAAGCGGATACACTAGATCCAAGTGACATGATAAGAAAACCAACAACCTCGGTGATACCAGATTGCAAACAAAAAAATTTTCCTCGCTGCAAAAAGAAGAAAAAAAAAAGAATGAAGCGAGAGTGAGACCGAGAATCAAATGCTAATTTGATGTATCAGCAGGAAATATTTATATTCCCCTCGTGAGAATCATGGATAGTGGATTTTTATTCTGTAAATAAAATGGATAAATAAAAAAAATAATATGAAAATTTCTTTTCTAATGAAACAATAGTTTTGCGATTTTTTAAATAAAAATCCGTGAATTTTAATTTATAGTTTATAAACTTTACATTAAAAAAGTCTTCGTTTCTGTCTTGATGCAATCGATTGAATTGATTAATGAATTAGCGGTTAATTAACAATAATAAAATAATTAATTAATTGTCAAATAAAAAATAATTCGTCATCTGTTATTACATCTGCAATTTAATCATTTTTTTTCTCACAAATTCCTTTGCGTGTTCAAAAAACATGAAGACAATTAATGAATACAAAAGAGCCCTGACCAATTTTTAAACAATTCCCCCTATTTTTTAATTAATAATCTCACTCCATTTTATTGTAGGAATTAATTATTAAATTACAGTATCGTGTCTGAATCAGCGAAAAATAGATTCCCCCGAAGGATTTGATGGCATAAACCGAAATAGTGATTAAGGTATTAATTCAATTAGTTAATTAATAATTGTTTATGGTGATTGAGAGGGTGAAAGCGGAGGAGTAGAGAATTCTGGATGCTTTCAGCCCTTCGGGGGTGCATTCGTTCTCAATAAAAATGCTCTCTCTTCGTTTTCATTTTTCTCTTGACAAATACTTGTCTTTCCCTTGATTAAGACAATTACTAGGGGTAAATTACACCCTCGTTATCCACATTTCACCGACACGTGCGACCACATGAGATAAATTCCCCAGATTACCGCGAACAATTAAGCCCTTCATGAAGAATTTCATCGAGTGATTTAATTAGTAACAATTGATTGATACTTGATAAAAATAAATTACATGATGCCCTGATTTATCCCGCAATTAAATTAATCAATGAATTTTTGGATTCATTAATAATTGATAATTCGTTTATTGATAACTTAAAAATTATTTAAACAATTTCCAGGGATCAATAATTAATCCTATAAAATGACGTAAAGAAAATCAATGAATGGGAAAATATTTCGTAAGTACTAATTGATTAATTATTGGATATTAATGGATATTTTAAATAAAAGTCGGGGAGGAATTTTCGAAATATTTCAAAGGAATAAATCCAGGACATGCACTCTGTCCTTGAAGCACCACCACCTCCCCCAATCTTTCTAAATTCCATTATTCCCCGTCACCTACTAATTACTCAAGTTAATGTGACTATTTTCCGGTAATTAGAGCCATTGAATATGATTAACGGACAAATAGAGCTGTAAAATGGAACACGTCAGACTGAACTGACGATGGGAGGCACTCAAAAAATTCACCTGGATGACTCACAAGACCAAAACATTCCAGAGAAGTCCAGGATGCTGGAGATGAGTCACACAATTTCCCCAAATAATTTCCAAGTGATTACAATTCCCCGTCATCCAGACGTCAACGCGATGCCCAACCAAATCCTCAAGTTTAAAAAAATCCATTGACAAATTATCGAATGATCTAGGTCAATCACAATAAATATCAGAATAAATCGAGTCATTCCTCGATTAATCCACGTGCTACCAATAAAGAGTCAATTCAGGGAAGCAAGAATTTAGAGAATACTAGAGAATATTAGAGGTGATTAATCATCCTGTGAATTTCCTGTCAATCTAGGAGTGAAACGCCTTCCTCGAAGGACTAAAATTGTAAACTAGCGGATTTACTCAATGATAAATCCACGTGACGAGCGAGGTCATTCGTTTTCACCCTTTTCACTGTTTTTCGTCCTTTTCCGTTGCTTTTCAAATATCTAGGGCACGTCGTATCATTTATCAAAGGAAAAAGGGTGGGACTTTGTGGTGGGCGCAAGAGCTTGCTCTTTAATAAAAAAATAATAATAACCTTCTCGTTTTCACATGCGAATATCTAGTGCAAAAAAAAAAATGTCATTGTCTTCTAATTATTATGGAATTATCTCGGTAATTAGTCCTTTTCTTTCATTTGCCTTTTCCTCTTTATCACGACGTGAAGAAAAATTCATTCTTAAATTCAAATAAACAAATAAGAATAATAATTATTAATATTGTTGATAATGGTACGTATTATTATTCTTCAAATAAATGTCTGCAGAGATAAAAATGCAGAGATATGAAAAGTGATTGACAAATTCCCTCTCCCCAATTTATCAATGAATCATCGATTTCCCCGATGAAACAGACCCCTCGGACTTATTTTATTTATAAAAAATGCCGGTCACGTACGGTTTTTATTGCATCACAGCAAAATCGTCGACTGGTTGTGCAAAAAATCATCAGCTCTCCATTGAGAATAAAAAAAATCTATCCTGAGCTCTCGGGGGAGAAATGCCAGGTACAAAAAGATGAAAAAAGATAGAGAAACTCAAAGGGAAAAGGAGATTTGTCTGGACCTCTAGGTTCAATGCCACTTTCATCACCAGATGTTCCCCTCCCCCACTGTTCGATGAACTAGAGAACAAATTTCAAATTCTATGATAATCATCGAGAGGAAAAAATGGGGATGAGGTAGTCCTTATTAAATCCAGGGCGACTATTTATCCAGGAGGAATAATCTCTGGGGGGTAACTGGGGGAAACACCCCTCAGATCAATTCTCCAAAATGGAGAAAATTCGTAGAAAAATAATAGATATCATTTCCAAAATCGTACCATTGATGGGGTAAATAGGGGAGGAATGATTTTGGGGGAGATCGGTGGGAGACAATAGGGGGTAACAACTCCATGGATAATTATAAAAAATCCATCTTACCCTGGGTGAAATGCTTGGCAACCATTGTTGGTTGTTATCAACCCCCTTGCATAGGTAATCCACAACACTGGACCAAAATTAACCCTCCACTTGTTCTCACTGTCACTGGCTTCACTTATTCAATTATTCAATCGATATCACATTTTTAATCAATTATCCGTTGACCGGTTATTTTTTTTTTTGGTGAAAATATAGAAATGATCGGTTATTTTTGTTGGTTGAACACGCGGGTTTTTGTTGTATATTGAAAATCAAAAAGGCATACCGCGGGATCAGCTGTCAACTGTCAGGCAGTTGCCACCCAACTGACGAGTGCCGACGCGACGCCAGTCGACGCATGGCGTCCCGACATACAGCCGCTATCCCTTTTAACCCCACCACTTGGATTTTTGGGGGTATCTTGGAGGAAATGGTGTTATCCTGAGATGGTAACTATATTTTATCGATGAGTTTTTTAATTGAGATGACCAGAAGTAGCAGAGATACGCGGGAAATTCAAAAAAATATGTTTTTATCGTTTTTGGAAATAATTGTTTATCCTAATAATTTTTTAAATTGGAAAATATATGGAATATTGAAGTACTAATTATAAAATACCGCATAATCATTATTATTAATGATAATATTTAATATTCATTGTTTATTATGATTGCAATAGAATATTTTATTGATAAGGATAGCAATGATAAATGAATTAGTTGTCAATAAAATATTGTGGAATTGTTGTACATCATTATTGTTATTATTTTATCAAAATTTCATGAAATATATTATTAATTACGAGTAATGTTACGATAATTACGATTATTGTTGATAAAATTGTCGTCCATGGAGATTAGCCCCATATTTATGAAAATTAGTATCAACATAACCTTAAGTTAACAATAACGACAATAACAATAACATTTCGTAGAGAATAGATAATTTTTCGTTGTTCCACATGAAAAATGCTGGAGTAATAATTGAAATCGATCCCCACACACTAGTGAATAAAAAGGATTATTGTTTAAACACGAAAAATTGAAGAAGACATTTTTTCTGATAAGTAACGGTTCGCGGATCAGCTGATAACGGTAAATACAACAAAAAAAAATAAATAACGAATAAATTGAAGAGAAAATGATCATCTCGAATATTGCGCTTTCACTCATTGACCTGAATCAACATTTTCAAGTCAAATAAAATCTCAAACTCCCCGCAAAACAATTTCCCCAGTCTCTCCTCAGTTACCCACAGGTATTCAATTTTTTAATAACAATAAAACCACTCAATAATAATAATAATAATAAACAATAAATCGATCTATTCTGTTATCACGTTTTCGATGAATATCCCCGAACCTTCAAGAGCTATAAAAATCTTCATTAAAACCTTTTTCGTAGAACCTAATGAGATCTACGAAAAATGTAATTACCATAATGTGTCTATTTATGTTAGATTCGTAGAAACCTCTCGAAAACATTTCTATTAACTTATGACTCATTCGTGACTCATAAACAGATGGTTTTCTCAAATTTGAGTGAAGGGAATTAAAATGGAAATTCCGGATGATTACGAATTCCTTTCATGAATGAAAAATCGCAGACTCTGCCACTGGGGCTCTGGTCCAGGGCTCTGAGTTCCTCCATGTCACTTTTATCGAGTTCAAAACTGAATATAGAAATATTTTTCTTCATTCTGTCCTTATTTGTGCTTTTTGGAATGGCAGCAATTCCTCTCTGAATTATAAACCTGAGGGCAATCTGGGCTGGAGTTTTCTGGTGCTTCTCGGAAATTCTCAAGATTGTACTGTTCTCCAAGATGTTGGAGATTGTCTCAGTTTTTCCCAACAGCTGTACCAATCCCCTAGATCCCAGAGGAGAATATGCTGTCACTGCTATTCCCTTTGACTTGCAGAAATTTACCTAATAAAAATAAATTAATTGAATTGAGAATTCAATTAAAATGAGTTATTGAGAAATTTTGAAAAAGTGAAGTCAACAAAAAATTTGAATAAAAAAAAATATAAAGCTTTATTTAATAATGATAAATCAATGGAATAAATAAATAAAGGATTGAATAATCTCACCAGTTCATCCTGTTGAAGGTACGCGTGTAATTCAATCTGTAGATTAGCCACAGGTACTTTCGCATCATCCATCACTCGTTTAATCTGTTTAATATTAAAATTGGATAAACCAAGAGCTCTAGCTCGCCCAGCGGCCACCTCTTTCTCCATGTCCTCCCACACCTTGACGTGATCTGTACTTTTGTCGATGAGACAATTTCCCTGGTCATCAGTCGGATGGAGATCATCCCCAGCTTCCTGAAAGCCAAAAGGACAATGGACCAGATAGATGTCCACGTACTCCAGCTGGAGATCCTTCAACGATTTCTTCAAATATCTCTCGGGACCCCCAGGACGATTGCCCGTTGGTGGCAGCTACAAAATAATAATTTATCAAATTATAACAGCTGAAAAAATTATCTGATCTTCACTGATTCAACAACAACTTATGGACCATTCAATTTTAATCATATGAGTAGAATGATAATAAATTATCAGTAGTTACCGTAATCGTCAATCGATCACTTGTCGAGATACGATTGTATAAATAATAAAAATAAATAAATTATGTTATTTTACTTTTGTTACGATGAACAGATCATCTCGCTTGATCTTCCCCGAGTCCAGCCACTTCTTCAGGACTCTTCCAATCGCTTCTTCATTTTGATACACCGGGGCACAATCGATGTGTCGATATCCCGCCTCTAGAGCTGCCTCCATAGCATTTATTATCTCTTCCTCAGAAGCCTTCAACATTATTTCCACTTAAAAATATCCAACATGTCGAAAAAATCTCCTCAATTAAAAGAATTTCTATAATAATTGTCCACCCAGAGGAATCAACAATTAATTGATAATAATTTACAATCAATTCATCATTGTAATGATGGTTAATTAGGGAATTAAGAGTAATTAATTCATTTAATTGTTTCAGGTCATTAATTTCGCGTACCTGCCAAGTGCCAAAGCCCAGAGCTGGCATTTTCTGGCCTGTAATCATATCGATATTAATTATCGACGCCATTATCACTTGATTTGGAACAAGAAGTAAACGGAGGAAGACAGCGGAGGACTGACGAGATTCCAGTGCTCGACAGATTATAATACCGCAGGCTTTCACCGGAATAATACCTCAGAGGAGGGGGACAAGAATATTTTTTATAAATTTTCTGTTTCCTGGCTGTAATACCCGTTGGACGTAATTATTACTGCGTACCTTGAAGCATTCACTTATCTTCGAAGGTCACATCCACCTCTTCACCTATTTCTAATTCTATTTTCAGAAAAATACATGAGGATGTATACGTGTATTAACTGCGGAGTTGAGGTCAAGGAGTTGTACAGGAGGTACAGTCCAAGTGTCCTCAAGGTATTGAAATGCGTAAGTGTAATAATAATATTTAACAAGGGCTTATATTTATTTTAAAAATCCAGAACTGTTCTTTCAATTTTTCTGATTCTCCCAAAATATCTCTCATTAATTAAAATAAATAATATATAATTAAAATATTGAAGATTGAAAATTCGAGATTAATGGACTGGCGTAATTATTTTATTTGAAATGATTTTCTAGACAAATTGTGGAAGCCTGGCAGACAAATACATAGAGTACGACCCGGTGATAGTTCTCGTGGATCTGGTGCTGCTGGAGAAGCCAGCGTATAGGCATCTCCTGTACAACAGCGAATTCGAGTCCTACTGGAAGCTGATGATTGTCCTCCTGTTGGGTGAATCCTACAGGGTGTGGGCGACGCACGACAGCTCCAACGAGCCCCTGAAGGCAGACAGATTCGAGGGGGAGAGTGGCTTCTCCATCCTGGTAGCTCATACTGGATTTTCTCTGGGTTTTTTCGCTGCAGCTGTCATTCTGGGGACTGAGCTCAGGTGGTTACTCTCACAGAGACCCAAAAAATATCGAGCTACTGATCTAGTTCGGGCTCTCATCGTTGGTGGATGTGCTAAACTCCTGGGGCTTCTTGGGCTTGTATGGCAGCATGTCTCTCATGATCTTCATTATGCTCTCATCCATGGGTACACTATGCTCTGCCTCCTTACAGCTTATTCAGGTTAGTATCTCATTAATTGCATTTACTCGTGAAATTTTATTCTGTTGAAAATCATTCAACAAAAGATTCTGGGAAAATTGATTAATGAATGAAAATTCAATCAATCTGTTAATTTAACGAAAAGGATAATTAATGGATAATGATAATAAATAATATTTGATAATTGAATTGGAGGAGCAATATTGCATAATAATTAACCAGTATTGTCATTGATTTTTTCAAAAAAACTCCAAAGTCTTTTTATTCCAGTGCAAAATTTTCTACAAACGCGACTAGACAAATTTCCTCTTAATTATTATATTATTTGTCCTCGATAATTCTCTGGTATTTTTGATCATTCCTCTCAACGTACAATCCAAAATAATGATAAATAGAGTGAACATATCTATTCGATCATATGATTTTTTGATTCTTATATTACACATATTTTGAATTACCCTAATTTAACAATTTTGAATTTTTGAAAATTTACTCTAGTTGTCTGCGAGAGCGGAAGAGGTGGATCACTGATTGGTTTAGCTGCTGGATTACTGGCGCATAATTACGTATCAACTTGGGTGTGGCTGCCATCAGCTAGCCAGAACGTTACACTAGTACAGAATAATATTCGAAGCTAATTCAACGAATTGTGATATGAAGTTATGGGGTAGAGGATGGAGGTTCAAGCATCTTTCACAGGAAGCACGCTCCAGCCAAGAACTAGTCTGTCGAATCCACAGGAGAATAAATTGCAGGATGCGTTTGAATCTTCTGCCCAGGCCACCGAGCACACCATCCTGCGATGACCCTGATAAACGAAATTAATATAAACTGTAAATACCAATGCCAGATTAAAAGAACAGCAGATATCTCCAAGAACTTCCACTTGTGCTGAATAAATCAGTTGATAAAAATTGGATTTTTCTTTGAAGAGCTTGGAGGGACAGTTCAAGAGTTGGAGAACTTTTTCTTTCAGTTTTTATCTGTCCTGAATAGATAAAAAATATTTATTTACTTGTCTACTGGTCCTTGGAAGCCTCGCCTGCCTCTGACCACTCAAATCGAACAGTCGAATTTGCCTATTGTCATGGGGTATTGCCACAATTCCAGCACTTGATACTGCCAGTCTATTAGCAGCACTATCTCCACGAATTGTAGCCAATGGGCTGCGAATATTACGCAACTCCCAGACCTTGACGCTTCGGTCATCGGACCCCGAGACTATTTTGTCCTCTCTCGTAAAAATTGCGGAAGTCACGGCTCTGAAATCAGAGAACAAGGAAATAATCCTCACTTCACCGCAAAAGGATAGAAATTCGAGATAAAAAATTGGGGGTATCGCTGCAGCTGAAATTATAAGTCTGCCAGATTTTTTAGAGTCCAATATTCCATTTGTCTTCATCAAATCCAATTCCCCGTTATTTATTTGATTATTGACTGGGAAAAATTGTTCATCTTCCTTCAAAAAAAAAAAAAAAAAGATTTGAGAGAAAAAAACATTCCTCAAAAACTTATGAATCGACGTCACTTCAAATAATTTTTCTGTCAAATACTCTCAATATTAAATAACTGGAACGATTTAAATCCCCGAATGATCAATGCTAATTTTTTTTATTCTAAAGCAATAACAATGGATAATTCCCCAAATGCTTCGAGCAGTTCCACGTAATTGAAACAAAGAGTATAAAAGATGAAAAAACTCACTCAGTGTGTCCCTGAAAAACGGAGACGGAGTGAATCGGTTCCCTGAAGTCCCAGAGTCTGAAAGTGCTGTCTCTACTGGAGGTGACACAAAGTCTCTGAGCATGATGTGTGGATACATGAGTCAATTCTTGATCGTGTCCACAAAGTGTGTGAATGACATCACCAGTTTCAGCATCATAGAGATTAGCAGTTCTGTCCCAGGATGCTGTGACGAGTTGATCAGCTCCTGTCAGCCAGTCAGCAGCCATAACAACACCAGTGTGTCCTAGAAGTTCCCTGAGGGGTGTCCTGAGGGTTGGGGGCTCCTCCTGGTCATCAACAGCTGATGCATTTGTTGGAGTTCTGTCCAGCGTGGAGAGATCCTCGGAAGACGATTGGCGAAGTGGTGCATCCCAATTGACAGCCGCCTGCCATATGTGAGCTGAACAGTCACCGGAGGAGGTCAGAGCCAGATCAATCGTTGGATGAAATCTCACGGAATTCACTGAGCCAGTGTGACCTATGTACTGGAGGAGACACTTGCCAGTCTCCATTGCCATCACTCGGGCTGTATGATCAGCTGATGCTGTTGCTATTATTGGCTGACCTGAACGACCAACTGTCACCTCCCAGATACCGTCCTTGTGACCTAGGTACTGACGCTGCATTGTGCACGACATCGTTGGATTCTTGAAGGAAGATACTATTTTACTTGTCTGGGCTTTCAGTTTGTGAGTTGTCTTTACTTTCTGCGCTGATGAGACTATCGGCGCTGGAGGATTTTCAAATTGTTAATGAAGAAAAAATTATACTTCGGGGATTTATTTATTTTTTTCGTTTCAAATTATAATTCACTCGAAACTATTTGTTGATTATTTACAACTGTCGCAGATGGCTAATGAATTTTCAATTCAAATAGTGAAAACTAAGGGAGATAATCAATTTTTTTCAGTTTTCTTCTCCAAAATTCATGATAAAATATTTGTAATATTAAAAAACCATAAATATTGAAGATGAAAGATCATTTTATAAAACTCCATTCTGAAAAATCTGAAAATATTAACATCAGAGCTCTGAAAACAAAATAAATTTTCCGTGTTTTCAACCATTTCCAAATAATTAGTCAATATGCCTTGAAAAAATGGAAAATGGATTAATTTCAATAAAAAAAAAAATGTTTTATAAATTAATAGAATTTATTCATAACAATTGTCACCTTTCTGTTTAACGGAGCTCTTGGTATCTCCTTGATAATCAGCGAAATCACCAGGTGGCAAACTACGTTCACCAGACCCGTAGCACTCGCGTTCCAATCTCTCGTTGAGACTGTCAATCTTCTCCTGTACTGCAATCAGAGGCTTTAAATGGCGAAGACAAGGTGTCTCAAAAGTCTGAACAATTGAAGAGCATTAGATATCTTAATTAACTAAAAAAACCTTCAAACTAAGATGATGAAATTCTTACAGCCAATGTTCTCCAGACAAATCATTTCAAATTCCTTCTGTATCTGCTGAAATAGCTCGAGCAATCGTGACTGGATCACTGGTGGTATTGATGTCTCTTCATTGTCTGTTCTAAAATTGATATAATGCAGAGAAACTGATTGAAGTGGTGTTGATCCACTTTGACTCATTTGCGATTGAAATTCTGTGTCTGTACTGCTCTGGACACGAGGTATTGATATGCGTTTCACTTTTCCACTGGATTTTCCAGCAGACGATGCCGGAGGTTCTCCAGGCATGATTGATTGTGATTCATTCACATCTGGTTAAAATTTTCTCGATCAATCCCCGACATTTTCACTTGACAAGTTGTTGGTCTATCACTGGGACAAATGTCAATTGTTTCACACCTTTTTTATTATTTTAACACACCTACATATGCCCATTAATGACTCAATCACGGAATCAGCTGATATTTTCCTCTTTCGTCCTCTTTTCTTTATCTTTTCTCTTTTTTTGTGACGTCAATAGCGGAGCTAGTTCCTTTTCTAGGGGTTTTCTAGAGGATATTTTGATTATTTGAGAACCACTGGATATTGGATTGGGTTCAGGACGAATTTATTTATTTAAAAAAAACAACAATAACAATAATTCAATAATTTAAGAATTGAAATAAATGTTATTCAAATGAATTCGAGAACTGCAGTTTTCAAAAAATACAAAGTTTTATTTTTCAATTCTCTGTTACAAAATCAAAATCAAAAGTTATTTATCGATTCGAATAATTCTCATAGGATATTCAGAACATGAAAAAAAATTGAAAACAGAAAAAAAAATTGATTCCGACTTTAAAATGTCGAAAACCTATCAATAAAAATCTCTTATCTTTGAGAATATACTGGAAACATTTTACAAAATAATTTCCCGGTCTTTCAACGTGTCATAAAATCGAAAGAACTCAAAAAAAAAAAAAAAGTCATTACTTAAAAAGCACAAACTCCCAGAAAAAAAAAACCCCCGAATAATTATATCTCCACGAAATTAATTGTGTACTCATGCCCATATTTCCCAAAACACTCATTGCACAGTTCAAATTTCGTTGCTCCAAGTGCAGAGCGATAGCAACGACCATCGAGGATATAGATCTTGCACTTATGACATAAAATAGGTGGAGATTCGGCATTTCTCTTCTCTCGTTGGCCAAAAGACACCTCAGGGCTGACGAATCGTCGAGTTGGAGTTTTTTTTCGGTCGCTCCTCCTCAAAGGGATGTTTCCTTCGTCCGCGTAATTCAGCCTGGATTTTTTTAGACTAGCCATTTGAATCCTTTTACTCCTTCTCGTCTGAGCAATGCTGCCATCCTCGCCCTCATCCTCATCCTTTGAGAATAATTCCTCGAACTCACGATTGTTGACAGGTGGCTGGCTGGATCCAACGAGGGATAAATGATCTTTCTTTTTACCTTTGAATTTCTTCAGGGGTTTCTCCACGTCCTGGACATCGAGTTCACTCTGGGGAACGAATTTTGGAGATTCTGGATCGGATTCAGTTGTTCTCGTCACGTCTCTCACAGAATTATCTCCTCCACACAGACTCTTCAACTCTTTCAGCTGTTCCTGGACATCTCCAGGTCCTTGATGAGGAATTCGAGCTGAAGTTGAAGCTCCAGAAGACGATGATTCTTCAGCAGCAGGAATGCCTGCTGCATTAGACTCAGATGATCTGACGACATGATCTATAACAGTTTTTGGGGTTTGATTTATCGATTGTTCATTAATTTCAGTGGAAATTTCGATTTCTGCTGTTCCAATTTCTGATGACATGTTGATCTCGTGGTTCAGTGTATCCAAGTGATTAGAACACTCCAGTCCAATCTCCAATTTTCCCATAATCTCCAGCTGCATGTCACTGAAATAATTACCTCTCTCTGTGAAGCCATCGATTGCACCTGGAGGATGAACTCCTGCTCCATTAAACCCATCAACTCCTTGAACTGCTCCCAAGGTGTCCAAGCCTGTCTCCTGTCGATCAGAAACCTCAGAACCTTCTTCTTTTGCTTCATGAATGCCCATCGAAGAAGTGGTGATCAAATCCTCTTGATTCACCTGCTTGAAAGACTCGAGCCGAGTCTCCAGCTCTTCCATCACCTCCAGATGCATTTGATTGGAACCATTTGCCTCTTCTCCCTCTGTGATATCACGAACGGCACCTTGAGAAGTAATATTTTCAATTTCTTTTCCTTCATCAACGATATCATCAGTCTCATCTCCAGTTCCAGCTGGAGTTTCAAGTTCAGCCGCCAACTCCTGGAGAATTCCTTCATGCACATCATCTGAGAGCTCAGCCCTCCCCCCCATCAAGTCCTCATTTAAAGCACCTAGTCCCTGAAGACGACCATCCCCAGAAGACTCCGCCGCTTTCTCATCATCAAAATCTCGACGATCTTCACCCAATTGCTCCATCTCCACCCAATCATCAAAGGAAATTCCCCACTGGTTCCCATAAATCCTCAGTCTCTCCTTCTGCAGCTCCATCTTGTCCTCCATTTTCCTGAGCCCCTGGAGTCTATCCTCTCGCCTCTGTGAATCCTTTACGTGTCTATTAATTATTCCATCCATATCATTCAGAACCTTCAATCCAACGTACTTTCTCTCCACCTCTCCCAGCTTCCTCTCGATCTCTAAATGCCCACGATGAACAATTCCCAGCTGATCTCCAGCCTCATTCAACGATTTAGAAAGATCCGTCATCCTCCTGTCCTGGTCCTTCCTCTTCTGGATCATTCTGAGGCAGAAAATCTCAGGGTTTACCCCCTCGGGGATGCTCCCTCCGAATCCTGGGGGTAGACGAGAGGATATCTCCCTGAGTTCCTCCTCATCATCAGCCAGTCGTAACTCTTTTGAGGATTTATTCTCCTCCAGGTACTGAAAAATACTCTTCAGATTATCGACACATGTCTTTCGAGTCTCGACTACCTCTGGATCTTCAGGTTGTCCAGAAGGTGTTGCTTCCAGCTTCTTCCTGATGCATTTATCTATTTTATTCATCATCAAAGTATATTTCTCGATTATCATCTTGGTGGTCTGGATGGTAGTGTTCAGATGCAAATGCCTATAAAATTCCTGCTCAAGCTTGAAAGACGTTAGGAGCTCCTCCACTTTCTCTGCTGTCAGGTTGTCATCGTGGGAGAAGTCCTCGTCAATGCCCAATCGAATTAAGGACGTCCTGACCCTTAGAGGATTGACAATCCTGACTTTTGTCAGGATTTCTGTTGTAATTGCAGTGGAATGCAGAACTGCGTGGGTGTCTTTGTAGGCACCAGGGTCAGGATTCACGTGAACAATCAAGGAGAGCGATGATGAGCCTGTTAGTGGATTCCTGAAGAGTCCAGTGAGTTTGGAGGGAGTGAAGTACTCTGGGGATTTATTTGAGAATCCCAGGTGTAGATAGAGAGCTCTGAGGGACTTCAGGAGAGCTAGTAGACTTGGCTCGATGACTGGAGACTCCTGGTGAGCTGCCAGATCGCAGAACGAAATTCTACTCATCTGCACTCCCCTTGGATTATTCATCTCCTGGTACTTCAACAATATAACATTAAAGATGCAGTGAGACTTTATTGTTGATATCGTCGGATTGGATCTCATGGAATTCAATCTCTTCGAGTTGATTTTTGCAACTACCAGGACATCACGAGCTTCGGCAACTGACATCACGTGCAGATGTGTCAACCCCTTGACGAAAGTCTGTCCCTTGGGATTAATATGAAACTCCAGGGGCTCAGAGGTCCTCTCATCCTCAGGGAGCAGTAAATCCCAGTAGTTTTCCTCTCGTATCTCCAAACACGACATCCAAACCTCGTGCTGAGGCCCCAGCCTCAATCCTCCAGGATAATAATCTGCTATTCTCTCCAAGAATCTTGAGAATGGATTCACTTGGTCTCTGCGTAGAGGTGACAGGATTCGTTTTTTCAGCGCAGCTGTTGAGTTTTTTTTTTCTGAATCAAGGGTTTCCACGGTGTTGTAGCCCGTTGGTCTGTAATTAGGAACGGTCGAGGGTTCGATCTGGGTGAAAATCATCTCCAAAGCCCTGAAGATGAGCCCTGGGTCTGCGGGTGGACCCTGAAGACTGTGGGATTTCCCTGAGTTCGTGGAACCATAGGCCATCACTGCTCCATCCTGATTATTCATGAGATTCATCACCTGGGGTTTAACTGCCCGTTCGAAGACCTCCTTCTGGGTGATACCACCCCCAAAGGCTTCTTGAAACTGAAATCTTTTACCCACGACATCAACATTCTTGCTTGGATCCTGCTGGGCGTCCTCTAGGTTCACGATTACTGATGATTTGAATATCTGGTACAGTTTTAACTGAGAGGGAACGAGTTTCAAACCTTTTGGCGGAGGTTTTAGCTTCACGAATACCTTGAAGCCATCCCCAGGAGACACTGCAGCACTCGATTGTCCTGGAGATTCCATCATGCTGTTGTTGTTCAAGAACAGACGTTTCTTCCCTTTTGGCAGGTCTGATTTTGGTGTTGTTCCATTCATTTTAGAACGAGAGATCGTCAGGGTTTTTTTTTTTTTTTTTTTTTATCGTGGAATTCGATAAATTTTACGTGCATTCATGAATCCATCAATACTTCATTGTCATTTCTTCGAAAACAATTGCTCATTCAAGTGTCGCCGGTGTCGCCGGTGTTTGTTTACACTTTTCCCCTTCCAACAAGTGCTTTTACTAATAATAATTACTCGTAATTACTTTACGGAAGAAATATTATTGTAGTATAGAAAATATAATTGTAATGGTGAATGGAAATGTTTAAAGATAATGAATCATTTAATGATTTTTTGAGGGAATTTGAAACGTCGTGGGCCTCATGGGCCAGAGAGGGAGTTATATAAGAGAAAAGGAAGAAATCACCAACAAAGATCTGTTATCAGCTGATATTTCAGAAATCTGCGTTTCCGGTGGTTTTAAAGGATTGAAATTTTTGTTAATCAAATTTTTTATTTTGAAATTTCAATTTTTTTTTTTTTTGACATTCGATTTCCACTTTTGCCATAAAATAAAGTAGTCACAGATATTAAAAAATATTATTATCTAATTGTACATTATTTTAAAAATTAAATATTTCCGTAAAAAAACTATTGATAAATAAATAATAACATATATGTTATTATTAATATATTTAAAAATATCAAAAAAGGGGAAATAACATAATCCCTCACCCCCTGCCCGCCCGGCGGTGTGATTTATCATTTTTGAGGGGGGCAGTGCCTTTTTTCATTTGATTCTTTAATTAATTAATTAATTACTAATCTCACATGTACTCACTCCCTAAATTATATAAAAAATTTCAGTCCAGTCAACAAATGAGAAATAGGTTTTTCTTTTCCCACCACTTCAACTGGGGACTGATTCCTGATTTTGGGGGTCTCTCGCCTCAATTAATTACTAATTTTAATAATTAATATATTTTTCAGGGAAATAATTACAGGGAAACAATAGAAGCAAGAGAATTTCTTTAATGACTTCTCAGGTATATATAAAATCACCGATACATCATCATCATGGGAATTGAATCATTCCGAAAAAATTCCACTGGCCAGATTTCCGAGATAACGAATCTCGGGCTCACCTGGAGCTATATAGGAGGTGCACGCAGACCAAGCAATCAGTACTGAATCTGCTGGTGATACTATCCAGGAAGAGGAACTCTTCCTTATGGGCGATACACAAAGGATTCACGATTACTCAGCACTCAAGAAACAAACGGCTAGAGAAAATTCTGAAAGATTTATCCAGGTAAATTATATTTTTCGTCAATTCATTCAATTACTTTCACGGATTTTCACCCACTGCAATTACATTACGTAATAATTCTTTGCAATCTATCAAACATTATTCCTTTATCATTATTTCTGTGAAATGTTGAAAGAAGATTATTTATTAATCTACTGATCTATTTTTTATTAATTCTGTTACAAACTCGTGAACCAGGATGAGTGCATTTTTCGCACGTCCAGTTTTCCGTCAATTTCTCGAAATCGAAGGAAGATAATGATATTTTCATGAATACCTTTTTTGTAGCTCTAATCTTTTTCCGCAAAAAATGTTTATACAAAAAATACGCTATATCCCTTCAATTCCAAGATAATGAGTAAAAACGGACCTAAAAAATCTGCACCTCTCCCAGTTTAGCACTTGCTGCACAATTTTTCAATGTCAATAAATAAAAATAAATGGAATTAAATTAATTATAATTAGTGAATAAAGCCTATGAATTATTTATGTTCTTTCAGAAACCACCAGTTAGGTGAGCACATAAATTGATAGAACGAACGATTAATTGAAATCTTTCAAGATGACAGTTGGTCTGCGTGCTACGGGGTTAATGAAGATAACCCGGAGCCTCCGGAGAAGACTAAACGAGAGAAATGGTAGAGATCACTCATTTGACTTTCCTCAGTCCATCAATAAACCCTTGTACACTGTTATTTATTTTTTCTATCATTCTGATGCAGTCAGCGACGAGCTGCTGGGGGATATCGAGGAAAAAGCTAGAAGAATTCCTCTACACATCGATACTAATATGTTGAAGATCGGATTTCTTGGTGGTGGAAAAATGGCCCAGGCCCTCGCCAAAGGGTTCGTCAAAGCCGGTAATTGCAGAATTAAAAGAAAAATAAAAATACGTTACAGAAAAAAAAAATCGTAATTGGGAAAAGTTTCATGAGCAATTGGAATTATCTTTGGAATTTCTAGGACTCAGCAAAGGAGAGATGATCCTCGCCAGTTGTCTTCCCAGTGATGAAGGCAGCATTGAAGCTTTCAGGGTAAATAATCAGGTTTTATCAGGTGGAAGTTAATCACACGCGGAAGAACCGTCAAATGGCTTTTTGTTCGATTTAAATCTAGGACTTTGACTCTAGTTTGTTATCGATGCGTGAAAAAAAGGGGAGATACCGAGAGCTCGTGAATCTGACGTCTGATATCAGTTTTTGCACGAGACTCATTCGGAAATTTCTGAAAATTCTAATTGTTGTAATTTCGTGGATTTATAACTTTTATTTTAAAAATTGGAGAAAAATTCTATCAAGTTATAATTATCACCGATTGTAATTCAAATAATTCACATAAATGAATTAATGAATTAGTTGACAATTAAATATGTTATAACATTTATGAGAATATTTGGGAAAAAATCCTGAAGAATCTGATTTTTGTCTGTCATCAATTATTATCAAATTAAATTCAAATGATTCATATTAATTAGTTCATCATCATTAAGAAAAGATTTCAAAGAATTTCCTGCAGATTCGATGTTTTGTTTTTCATCATTAAATTTTTCTGGGTCATGTGTACATTCACTTATCAAAAGCATTGTCAATTGTTGAAAGATTAAAAAATTTCCATAACACCCTGGAGATATCAATCAGTCCTCCACGATTGACCAACAAACAGAATGATAAATACATGAGGAGATCGATTGCTTGATATCGTGCCAATGATCTGTGATTACGAAGACAACAACCGGCATTTACCGATTTCTATTTAATCTCTCGATAAATCTTTTCGCAACGACTGAACAATTACTGAATTATTTACGCCACAAATTTATCCTCAGTTTAATCCCACCGAATAAATAATTCCTTTCAAATACAAGAATAATCAATCAATAATTAACTAACAGATTTCTCTCCCTGGATTATTATTGAACGAAATATTCAATTGGAGTTTGACACTGAGAATTGGATTGTTGAATTTATTTATTGATCTTGAATTAAATTCCAGGAAATCGAATCGAAGACGGTCCACACGAATGACGCAGTGGCAACTCATGGAGATGTGCTGATTCTGTCGGTGAAGCCCCAGGTCGTACCTAAGATCCTCCCAGAGCTGAAAGACCCAGAGAAATTAGTCCTGTCGATAGCGATGGGTATCTCAATTGAAACCCTCGAAAAGGTAATAAAAATTCCGAAAAAAGTCTCCAGGTTGTAACGATGTGATTGTCTCCAGGGATTACCATCAGGGACTCCAGTGATAAGAGTAATGCCGAATACCCCAGCTCTGGTGGGTTGTGGTGCGACAGTATTTTCACGTGGAACACACGTCACAGACGAAGAGGCAGAGATAACGAAGAGATTATTCTCAGCTGTTGGTACTTGTCAGGAAGTTGATGAGCACCTGATCGACCCAGTGACAGCCCTCGCAGGGTCTGGACCAGCGTACGTCTACATGTTCATAGAAGCAATGGCAGATGGGGCAGTTAAAATGGGAATGCCCAGGCCCTTGGCCTACAAATTGGCATCACAAACAGTCCTAGGTGCTGGAATGATGGTCAGAGAGACTGGATCACATCCTGGACAGCTGAAAGACGATGTGGCATCACCCGCTGGCTCTACCATATCTGCTATTCATGAACTGGAAAAAAATGGCATCAGATCTGCTGTTATTGATGCTATCGAGGCTGCAACACTCAGGTGCAGAGAATTCAGCACCAAAAAATCATATTAGTAATCGGATCATGATGAGCATGGCCGATCTGTCGAGTCAGTTAGATTTTACAAAACTTAGAACTTTATTAAAAACATTTAAACAGTTTTTATTACAATATATTTTTTTCACTAGAAATCGTCGAATCACTTATAAACGTAATTAAGAATATTTATCCTTGTCCTTTCTTTTGTTTTGCTTTTTCAATTGATGTTTATCAATCCTGATAATCGGAAGAATTAAGAATATTTTCAAATAATTAAAAGATACTTGGAACAGTTTTTTTTTTTTTATAAATTAGAAGAAATTTTTCTTACAGACGACTTTTCACGGGATTTATGTACAATTTTATAATAATTCAGAATTATTATCCAATTACGTTGATAGTATAAAATAAAACTAGGCCAATGTGGAAGCTATTGAATTTTTGAGTAATTAATTTTGCTTTGAAGTGGTAAGCCGAGGTGATTTGTTATGATAATGAAATAATAACTTATCACCAACGAGTCATAATTATCCAACAAATCGATAAAATCCTTCACTTTTACTCATTGCAGGCTGGAGGTGGTTTGAAGCCATAATTAAATTCATTCTTGAACATCTCCCTGTAGTAGCTTTCCTTGACGATATCAACCTGGGGAATGCCTTCACCCTCGCACTTCTGGACATAGAGTTTGTGCATGGAAGCGATATTGAGGTGTGCCTCGAGGTATCGCTTCCTCTCCTTTGGATTTTCACTCTTGAATGTCGGAAATGACTGGATGTGCTCCCTCACTCGATTCCTCACGTCCTCACTCTTCTTGGTCTTGGGTGTGTGCCTGCCCCTGAGATCAGGCCCAATAATCCCACCTGGGGAGTGCCTTTTCTTGTCCATAGCATGACGAACAAATTTTTCAGATATGGAGAAGGTGGAGAGGAACATGGGCTTGCAGACTGTTATGCACTCATCATTGACTAGGAGTGAGTATGTAAATGTCACTTGTCTTCTCGTTTCGGTTGGATCTTTGCCACGTGCTCTCGTTCGATGCTTCGGGGATTCTTTCACCGAGAGGGCAACGTACTGCTTCCTTTGGTCCCAATTACACGTCTTCCAGAAGACCTCGTGGAGCTTTGAACGACTTTCTTCATCAACTTTCTCTCCACAACGTGATCTGCAGTCACATGGGGGTCCCATCACTTTTGCTGGTACTATTTTACCTGGAGGAGATGATTAATCATTAATTCGAAAGTTATAGCTCTGTTTGAAGAGTTAAACTCAAGATTTTTTTTTTCCTCGTAAGTCTCTCAGGTATTTTCTATTTTTTTGGGATTTACCTCCTCCCCCTATGTACGCCTCACCCCTAAGTCTCGCATTTTTCTTCACATTGACTTTCCAGTTCTGGGGATTCTTCACTCTTCCTCGGCTGTCCAGCTGATCACCATCTCGAGAGCTTCCAGCTCTTCTTCTCTTCTTGGTAACTTCCATATTCTGCTGCAGCCCTGATAGCTTTTCAATTTCATAATTTCGTCGCACGTTCCCCGAGGTCATTGGTTCCTCCATAGGTCGGGGGGCCTCCAGGTCACTTGTGTCTCTCCACCATTGAGCTGCTTCTGGAATATCAGGGAACCTATTTAGGGCCTCTGAAAATAATTAAAAACATGCATTCACTTGGAAAATCAGTACTGCCGGAATTTCAGAGAGGAAGTTTCGATTTCATAACAAACATGATTTTAATAAATAAATAACCATGAAAACAAATACCGATTGGATGATGTAGGAGTTTTACTTCACTCGTTGAATAAATCCCATTGATCTTCAACTCCTTATTCTCCATTTTTTATGCATAACTCCAGATTATCTCGACAAACTATTGAAAAATGTTCTGATCGGGGGGTTATTCTCACATTTCGAGAAGCTAGTCATTTATTGGAAGAAAGCACAATTGTTTCAACTTATTGTGGACACTTTTATGAATTTATCGGGAGCAGCAGAAGAAATTTGTTGGGACGTTGACGTTTTTTGCAAAATAAGAATTGTTTATTGTTTAGAGGATATTTGTGGGGCGTTGAGAGCAGAGATTATAGGGAAGATCAGCAGCACTTATGGTACACCCCGGCATCGTAGTACCTCACCCGAAGAGAGAGAGGGCGTTACATAATTTTTTTTCAATTTATAAAAATGCGATTATCTCGCTTCCTATGGGTCCTAGCGCGAAAATAATGGTAAATTCCAAATGGCGCATTCACGCAATAATGAAAAAAAACACTTGAAATTTCCACAGCACGCCACAAACCCATCCTCACCATTTTATTTTCCACGAAATTAAAACTCTCCACTGACAAATTCGAACCCAAAAAATATCCGCGGTTTAGCAAACACGTATGAAATTCATTCATTGTTGGCGGTCTCGCGTCGTTCTTAACAGACGCAGGCGCATTCGCTTGGAGTGTCTGCGCATGGCAATGCCCGTAGCTTCTTGTGCGCATGCGTGGGCTTTCCGACGCCCCGTCATCTTCTGACGTAGTCCATTGTTCCCTCGCTTTTTGGTGAGTGTTGACGACAAACGTGTAGAAAACCGAGGGAAATAACGTATTTAGTGAATCGTGCAGTGAGCTTGTGATAAGACAAAGAATGTTGGGGGGCATTTGGATTATTGGAAGTGTGTGACGATTTTCATTTGTCGACTTTTGGTGTCATCGGATGTGTTAGAAATTGTTTAGCAATTGTTGTGACTGGAAAAAAACAATATGGCGGTCAGCCCGTGGTTGGTGTTCGCCAAAAATTTCAAAAATTACGAAAAAAATTCCAAAGACTCGTTTTCAGTGCGCGGAATCCATTTTCGAGTTTGATAAAAGATTTTCTAGTGTTGGTGTGTTTCTTTTTTGGTGTTGTGTGATTTTTTTTGGTGTTGTGTGATTTTTTTTTTGGTGTTGTGAGTGTTTTTTTGGTGTTGTGAGTGCTTTTTTGGTGCGGTGCGAGGACTAATGGAGGATCGACGCACTGCGAAAGGCCGACGACATCGAGGTAATTAAATTTCGATTAATGCCTTCG
>NW_011887886.1:233689-234999 GCF_000806365.1 Fopius arisanus | reverse complement strand
ATAAACAGCGAAAATGAACAATTAGCGCATCGACAACTGATAGATGAGCATTTCATGATCATACAGGCCATATATACCGAAGTAATCAGTGATGCTGTGAAGATAAAGAAACTTCTAACTGTGTTCGATGCGGGATCTGGTTTCGGGGATATTTTCAGGCAATGAACGAGATATAATCGGATTACGGGAGAGTGCGTGAGAGGATCAAATAATCACTCGCGTGGTGTCGGTCAAAAGAGTCAATTTTAATTAGTAAAAAGTCACTGATAACACACTATTTTTCACAATAGAGCGAGCTGAGCAAAAACGCTATACAATTCAAAGAATTGAAAAGGTATGTTCGAGAAGTACTAATAATGAGCTGGTCAATTAATATAACAAAAGAGAAGTTCCGAGAAAAACACGTCAACACTCTCGAACAACGATATGCAAATGAGAGAGAGTGATAATCCGCAAGGTGGGAGGTGTCGATCATCGCGATGGTCAATTACACCTATCCATCAAGTGGCGCCTCAGGCGTCAGCGGTGAAAGGCCACTGATCATCTGAGGTGAGCGAGTCAGTCAGCTGAGTGGGTCATGTGTGTTTGTGAATGTGTGAGTGTAAGAAAATTCGGTAGAAAACCGAACAAACTGGTTCTAAGGGAATGTTGTTGAGCACAGAAATATTCACGGAACCCGAATTACTAAACCTACTAAAGACAGCTATATTACCAAAGGGGTTCAGTTTTCCCCTTGAGTTAAATATAGGAGGAATACATATGGTTGAGGAGATTTCAACCATTGGTGTACATGCATTTGGATTAAAAATTGTGACCATGATAGAAATACCGCTGATCAACTTTCAAGTGTTCGATGTTTTGCTGACACATGGCATTCCGGTTTGGACAACGAACGAATATCACTCATACTTGGAGGTGACGAATGAATTTCTGGTTATACACGGGCCAAAGCAACAGTTCGTGCCAATGACCGGTGAACAATTCAAAAACTGCAAACAAATAAGTGGACAATATCTATGCACTGAGACTCTTCCTATCCAAAAAATAGGAAAAAACAGTCCATGTGAAGTACAAATGTACATGAGTCCAGAAAAAATGCCTTGTTCCTGTAAAGCGAAGCACGTGAAGCTTCAAAGGCTTACTTCAATTAAAATGAGGAAAGACAACATATGGTTTTACATAGCTCCAGAGCCTGAAGGAATAGTAGCAAACTGTGGTGACAAAGAAGTTAGAGATGTCTTAGAAGATTCGGGGATTTTAAGAGTTGATAATTTTTGTGAGATAGTCGCCTCGGATTTCACTATCAGAGG
>NW_011887886.1:198722-230747 GCF_000806365.1 Fopius arisanus | reverse complement strand
TGCAATCGAATCCACGATGAAATATAAGCTCGTGAGTTCGTTGCCACTGGGTCAGTTAGTCAGGTTGTCAGACACAGACAATTAGTAATCCGATTATTCGTTAAGTCACTTTTCTTGTAATTCATATTGGCTGATATTTACGGCATTAATCAAAGACTATAATTATTGAATAAATCATTTAATCGTTAAAAAGTTGAATCTCCCTGAGAGATATTCATTTCTAATTATCTACAAGTGATCTATCCTTATCATCGAACCCAACCGCTCGGGCCTATAACACCAGTTTGTGTCACTTCGGTTAGATATTTATGAAAGAATAGTTTGTTATAGGTTTTGATAGCTGATCACTTGGGAATTGACAAATGTGAAGACCATTCTTTATGGGACTCACAGTTAAGCGTTGTTGTCTAATGTAATCCTTAAATCTGAAGAGGTGTAGATCCTTCAGTGACGCAATCGTTTTCCTTCACCGGAGTGAGAGCAATCTCTGACCCTATTATGCGTATTTCTTATTGCGCCATGTCCCTCCTCTCGCTTATAATTGTAAACAATGTTGGACGAGTTCGAGAATGTCCACAACCACGGAAACTGATTAATTTGTCCTCTTAAAATGCATGAAATATTCCTACTTTCGATTCAATGATGCAGTATCCTTGTACACTTCCGTCCGGTTAGCTATTTACTATTATTCAATAGGTTCCGGTGCACTGTATAGACTCTGTTGCGAATTACACGATAGGGGGACCAAAAGAGCCAGAGAGAATAATATAATAACTTGGATGATATTGTGACTTTTGTATACCACAATATAGGCTGCCCATTCCTGTCCCAAACCATACGAATCAGCATTTCACAATAAAAAATTGTCGATAGCCTGCGATACTCTTAAAATATTCCCGTTAAAATTTATAGTAACGTCAAGTACGTAAATTTACCTACTCTTGATTTCAAATATTTTGGCCCAAGACTCTTGGAAATAAACCATTCGAATCTGCACAAAACAATTTTAGAGATTTTAAAAAGAAATTCCTCATGAATATGTTTTTAGTCAAACTTTTTTCGTTTGCTCGCACATATAAAAACAATTCAACGGAAAATATGATAGAACTCGCCTGATAATTCTATTGAAACTTTATCAGATTTTCCAAAGAATTATGTAAGCTTGTGATTATAGTCTTTTAGTTTTTTTCAATAGAAATATTGAACAGAAAGCGCTGGGTTTGAGACAAATAGGATTGTTCCATACAATTGAATCTACTTCATACATAAATTTGGCGATATTTTTACCCATATGTGAGCCAAAAAAGATGACTTAAAACGATTTTACCGTACAAAATATGCACGGACATTTCCCTCAAATGATTTGTATGAACAAATTCTTTCCAGTTAATTTTTCCTATTGTAACACTTTTCCTGATCTCGTGACGGAGATTGAGGACAGTTAGTTATTTCGGAAAACGAAACCTGGAATAAGAATCCTGCAAAGCTTCTGCTCAGAACGATACCCAGAACGAAAGTCGCGGAATTTTTCTTGTCCGAAACGCAACTCGGAACAAAAATCTCAGAACCTTCCAGTTTGGAACGAAACTCGAAATGAAATTTGGTGGAGAATAGAACAGTGAACGGAAACGACGTTAAAAAAAAGTTGAGCCGATCACCTTATAGACGAGGCAATCTTTTCCGTTAAGTTATGAATACTTTTCATTTTTTTTTGTTCATTTGTATCGGTTACCCAAGGTTGTCCAAAAAATGTTTATTTTTCGCTTCACGTCTTGTCGCCATCTAGTATTTGAGTGAGATTCCTTTTCTTGAAAACACGTGGCAGGAGAAATTCAACATTTTTTTGACAACCATGAGTGGCTTGAAAAAATGAGCCGAAAATGTTGAAAATGGTGGTGGTGAGGAAAAATTTCAAAATTATCGGTGGTGATTTGTTTGTCCTCTCAAGTTTACAAGCATCTCACTTTCATTTCCTTTGATGAATGTTGATCTTCATTTAACATATTACCTCTATTTTTTTAAAGATAAGAACAAATTTACAGACTCGCGAAAATTTCATTTTTTACTAAAAATAATGCTTAGACGTAATTTTTTTCGATAATGAAAAATGTCTTTGGAAAGTGCAGAAAAGACATTGAATTTTTCTTGCAATCTGCTGAGCCCACCTACCTCTATTATGCAGGGAGAGAAATTCAGAATAAAAATTGTGCTGACTGTAGGATAAGTGTGTACGACGACTCATGTTTGACGGATCTTTAGTCTGACGTTCAGGAAAAATTTGCTACTAAATAATAAAAGTGAGTAAATGTACATTAAAAATTATACTACTGGAAGATAATTTTCCCCATACAATTAGAAATTCTATTTCGTCCTCGTTCTCGTATATTACAACTGTAGTATGCTTTCTGTCAGCAACGCAGCACACGCGAATTTATAGTTGGATAGAAAGAAAACTAGAGGGTCAACCCACCTCTTCTAAGCGTTGCGCGGAGACTTCAATTTTAGAGCTCCACCAAAAACGTGCATTAATATAAACACCGAGGCTATCACATTCTTGGAATTACGGGTTTCAAAGCTTCATTGATAACTCGCTCCACAATATCTTTGTCTTTTTTTAAACTTCGATACTTACGATGAATTGTTTTGCTTGCTTTAGCAATATGATGCAATGTATCTGAGTCTTCTTGCAAGACGGTTCGCTGGATGCCGAAGATTCTATGGTCAATTCAACACTGTCTCACGATTCAATTCTCAGCTTATTTCTATACATACAAAACAATAAAATCCTCGTTGAAAATGTCTGGCATGTAAGTGACAGTATTTTTTGTATTACTATATAAATCATATCGGGCGATATGATTTCACGAGCTTTGTGGATTCCAACCAAAGAAAATTGATTCACGGAAAGATATATTGCGTTTCCATACTGCACTGAAATGTGCAAAATGACTGGCGACTACGTCCCGGGGAGCATGATTGCATCGTCCTAGTGAAAATCACCTCGCCCGTATAAAAGAGAGGTTGAGTTTTTATGATGTACTATCATTCCTATTTCATTCCTTCCCATTACCCATGGTGGAAGACCTCTACCACCTTCCCATTATCTGCATTAGTATTTTCAGGAATATACTACAACTTTGACCTTTGCAAATTTTCCACATTTAGAGTTGCAATATTTAGTCGAAAAATAATAATTGCCGAAAACCAATTCCGAAATATGTTCTTGAGGGTTTTTGACTGTAAATTTCAAGTTTAAAATTTTTCTATTTAAAATGTAAAACAGAAAATTCGCGCCAATTCTGGCCGGTCAGCCATTTTGATTCGACTGGCGCGCCACTCGACGTGGCTGGCGGGAATATCGTTCGCTAATTGGGTACTCATTAGGATGAGAGGATTATTCCGACCCTGGTAATAGACTGGGTCCCGACTAGCAGAAGGTTGTCAGGCCTTGCATTAGGTAGCTTTTTTAATGTTGGGGAGAGGTTTATTGCCTTCCCAAATCATGAGTTCCTCGGATAGCGTCATATCGTAATTTAGCTACGCAATTGGCCATTCTTGTCTTCCATTTCACACAGTATTTTTACACTGGTACTTACTATGGTGTCAGTTGAGTCCCAGGAGAGAATTTTTGTAGGTCAGGCAGCGTTTGCAGATGGCTGAAGTGGTGTTGTTCGTTGAGCATTTTTGTTGGCACACGTGTGTTTGATAGCAGTCCGGCTTGTGAAGTGATGCCGACCGGTCGCGTGTTTCAGTTCTTGCGTTTGCCCGTCCGGTAGCACCTCGCGTGGTCAGGTAACGTATTAATCTTAATTGTCCCAGTTCGTGGCGCGTAATAACTTCAAATTTGGATGTTGTATTTTCTTTAATCGTATTTTTTGTGGTTTCATTTTTTCTTTTTGCAGTCATTTTTATTAATTGATTATTTTGATTAGGCTTGTGACTAACCGGAGTTGTCCTGCTAGTTTTTAAAGGTGGATTTTTACGCGGGATCTTAGGAGACCCGAAACTTTCTTAAACCGGTCTACATCTGAAATTATTGATATTTTGTTTGATATTTCGGCCTAATTTTCCACCGAGAAAAAAATAGGGAGGATTTGCTAACTAGACCCACCACTGATAGAATTCTAAGACATAAAGTTCTGCAACAAGTTTTTGAGAAAGACACTAGTCTCGGTGAGAAGGTGACTGCTTAGAGGGTCAGTAACATCATGCAGATGAAAAATAAATTTGACACGAGGCTAAGCATTAGTGCTGGTGCTAAGGAGAAGAGAAAAACTGGAGGCTGTGGTGTGATGAAGGTAGAGGAGGAAATGTGAAGAAGGAGATGCTAATGCCACAGATTGGAGCCGATGCTGTGAAGAGCGCACTGAAAGGTGCACTTGAAACAGTTAAAAATGCCAGAAGCTGGAAAAAATTAAGCCGGTGTCTCGAATTCTTCTCATCCCAAGTAGAATTGGTGAAATTCTATCAGTCCGGACTCACTTCAACAGGTGCCCTAGCAAGTGGAGCTGCTGGTATAACCAAAGGTATTAAGACTTCAAAACATGCCAGAGCCGAAGTGCAACAGAGTAAGTAAGAATCTATCGCTCACGATAATGACAATGACTCCGGCACCCATTAGACGGCGTGTAAAAAGAAGAATCATGAAGTTATCTACTTTGACAGCGATGGCAATTCGCGTCCACCGCAAGAGTTGGTTAATTATTTCGGTAGCGGCAGTGTTGTGAAATATAACGCTAAACATTATCGAAGCTATGATACTATCATCGGTGGCCAGTTATGTTTGGAGTTTATGGCTGGTGAATTGATATAAAGCTGAAGAAAAGTTGAAAAGTTGACTCTGTTGAGTGATTCAGTTACTTTGTACCCATTGAATTATTGCCAGTGTGCATAGCATTCACGAATTCTTTCCAAGCCTGTGACCTGGATATAAGATTAGTAAAACACCTGCCGTGGCCATTTAGTTGCACATCGTTGTATAGTCAATAAACCATCTACTATCGAGAATTGTAGATCAAAGAGATCACCTTGTGAATTCTCGCGGTAAAGTCATCAAAACACGAGTTTATATAAAAGCTCATTGAAAGTGAATAATGGTTATTGTGTTTGAGGGAAAAAAGTGAGTCGCATATATAAAGGTGAGAAATGATGCCGGCAAGCGATCAGTTGTCGAGTCCATCTCACGGAGCTAACATCGCATCAAGTTCCTGAAAACTCTGGGTTCGAAAATTGTCGGAAAACAATTGGTATAAATTAATTCTCCAGGTTACTGGAATTTACCCCCTGCTTTTTTTCATTTATAGAATCTTGAGTGAATTCGATTTCCTAACTTTGTCCCTTCTTTTACAACCTTCGATTCCCGTTTTCTTTTTATGCTGTGTGTACCACAAGTCGGATATCCTTAGCCTCTCCCTTGAATCAGTAGTCAGAAACCAAGAATATTTTTTGTAGAGACTTTTGTGTCACATTAAATCTACCAAAGGAAATATATCTTTATTTCATTACTTTCTAATTATCCCGAGTAATTCACTCACCTCCCCCCCGCCCTTTTTTTTTCTTTTTCAGGTCCTCTATTGACCTTACAGACTATTTTTCCCCAATGACTCAGACCCCGAAATGTTTGTGCCTTGGCAGGAATTATTCAATATTATTTTTTTTCTAGCCAATGCCATATCCTAGTGTAGAATATCTTGATAATTGTTCCTAATCACCCTTCTCTCGACATATTTCCAACAATTATCTACAAATAACCGCTGTTGATGACAATTACGTTTGCTTTGCGTAGTACTCAATATTTGTTGGTGTCGAGAATTCTTTAAAACATCAAGAAACATTTCACTAATTAATTTTTTTGGAGTTTTCGGCTAGCTCTCCCGAATTAAATGAATGATTCTTTTTCAAAATCAAATCCTATTTTTCAAGACCTCAAACAATGAACAACCCAAATTTAAAGCTCAATAAATAATAACCGAAGCTTTCTTTGAATTTAATCCCTAATCTATTTTAAAAACTTAATCCTTGAGTGATTTAATCGCCACGCTCTCGGCCTCCTGACACTCAGCTATCGTACATTGTGTTCTCGGTGAGGTGTTCCTCGAGATCGATCTACGCCTCTCGCACTCTCGCAGGTATGCCCTCGGTATCCCGAACCATTCTTCTATTCTCTTTATCATTTTCGTTCTGGGCTTCAGTTTATTGATGTTGTGTATCCGTGGACCCTGGGCCACGATCCTCGATCCCTAACGTCCTGAGCAACCCAGGGCTTTCTGGTTCCATCCCATTCGTCATTGGCTCCTTGATTCTCGCCAATCACTGGAGGATGTGTTATCTAAGATGAGAAAGAGACCGAGAAAGTACTATTTCCTCTCCTTTGCTATAACTTTCTCTTTCACCAGGCAGAGTAATGCAGTATCAGTCGATCTATTCTGGTAAGATCGTAGGTATATTGTGAGAGACTAAAGGGCACGGATTGAATCGCTTTTTTTTTATCGAAATCATTACTTTTTTTTTAATTGAAAAACCAAATCTAGATTTGTTCATACCATTCTCAGATAGATTGCCGAGACAACCTCGGAGACAACAAATATTACATCAATTTGTTAAATTTTTGATAATGCATACTGTTTTCCATTTGAAACACGCCAAACATACTTGTCTTTTCGTCTTCTATTATCAGCAATTTGCAAGTCTATAGAATTGATAGAAAAAGAAAATTAAAGACACAAGTAACGCCTAACGTAATAACCAGAAGTCTTCTATCGGTGGGAACGGCCAACAGCTGGTTGAGTTTGATCTTTATTCATTTACTAACCGCCACTGAAAACGTTTATTGTGTATTAGCATAAGAGATATTACTTGAATGGAATAGTATATTTCTCACCTAGGGAGGTAAAGTAAAGATAGTAGGATTAGAGCGTTCAATGAATGACGGTAGTATTTCTTTTCTTTTTATGTAACTCTCTTGGGCTTTTGCGAGTTATCCATGTTTCCCTTTGTACTGTATTCGCTAAAGTACCAAAGAAAAACCTCACCTGAGGGAAAAACTTGTGGTCAGCTACGGTCGTCTGTCTTTCTTACGAGACTGCCGCTCAACCATGAAGGGAGAAATCAGAAATGCCAGAAATGGTCCTGCCGGGAATCGAACTCACGATTCTGTGAATACCGGTCTGACACCTTAACTATTTGGCCTTTAGCGGCGATTGGTAATATTTCTCTTTTCAGTGTATTCGGGATTAAGGGGGAGCAGCAGCAAAAAATTAAAAATTTCCCAATATACCAAAGTAATGAAACTTTGCGGTTTAGTTAGTCAAGCAAATTCATAACTTTTACGAGAATTTTCTCAGAATTTTTTTGAGTATAGATTTCGTGAAGTTTTTAGTAAAAAACGCCTCATCCACAGGCCCAAATGAAATGGTTATTTTGCGTGAAAATTGTCACTATCAACAATATACGGGAAGTGTGAATAATGCATACTCCAGTAGATGTCTACTACATGAAGGATCTTGCAGAGTTTCATTTTTTGAGTAAAAAATAATTGATTTTTCTTTAAAAAAAAGTGAGAAAAATATCTCAGGTTCAGGTTGGAATCAGCTGAAATGGCAGGGAAACTTGGCAACATAGATGAACAGTAGCGCACGCATGTGCGGTATTCGGCTGCGCGGGCGGTTCAAAATACTAATGGGAATTTAAAGACGAAACTTAAATTGGAATTTTAACTTTCTTAAAAAATATTATTCTCATTCAACAACGTAAAATAGTCCCATAATCGTAGCAATGAAGATTTAGAATTCATTTTTCCTCTGCACTTAACTAATTAGTTTTTGCAACTAGCATTTAATATTTTTCACATAAAAAATAGTGAAATAGGCGACATAACCTCTGGAATTTGTCAACATTGAAATTTGCAGATAATTGCCCGTTTTCACCGATACATACCAATCCTATGAAAATCACCACCAATGAATATGTTGTTGCCACGTCGCGTCCATAAAAATACACGAAATTATTTAGTTTGTTAATTCATTTCGACTACTGAAATTGTTTTTTATATCGTCATAAATGTATAACTGCCAAAAATGAAAAGCGTGTCATTTATATGGATTGTTTTAATTTATTCATGTGCTGTTATTATTATGTATTATTCACTAACAGTTGGAACCCTGAGTAGGAGCCGTTCACGGAGCCTTCGAAGTTTAGACGCACCCTATGTCCCCAAAAATATGCTATTGATCCTTCTTAAGTTTTTTTTTTCTCATTTATAGCAAGCAAAGAATTTTTTTAAGACTATAAAAGCTTCACCGAAACTGTATCCGTTATTTCAATAGAATTTTTTAATGCCATACATTTTTTCTCGTTTTGCGTTATAAGTCCTGATGTATACGTTACTGTAGCCTCAACATAAAAAGAAAAATCATAACCATTAGTCGTACCATTTCTCCATGTTTTTGCAGACAATAAAAGGACATGTTTCATAGGCCAGTGAGCGCTACGACAAGACAAGAGGCTGAAATGGTTAATTGGGCTCAAAGAGCCGTTCACGGGGCAACGGATTCTATTGAGAAACTGCGACTACTCTGTCTAGCACGTGGAGCTAATGGTATTCTTGGGCTAGCCAGGTAGGCAATGCTGATTTTGTATTAAACTGAATAAAGTGAATTGACATTGATAGACATGGAATAGTTACGGATAAGCAAAATCATAAAAATATACTATTTCAACATGCCTGCAAAGGAAACTTCATATTTGCTGTCTGGAAAGCGGGAGGAAAGTGAATACTTTCCCCCCTAGAGTGGAAAGTTGCTCCCAAGGGCGGAAAATACTGTCTTTCCCCCCGCTTATCAGGGAGCAAAGTGCGAACTTTCCGTGCAGGTGTGTTGAAAAAATAATAGTTCTGTTTTCCGTCATCCGTCTAAAAGTTAATTTTCTTATACCACTGAATCTATAGCATCTGACAAAAAAAACTACGGTAAATGTATGCGTTAGGTCCACCAAAAAACAAAAATCATTGAAATTATTAATTTCTTTGAATGAAAACCATTCTTATCCTTTCAGTCGTCAAAAACAAGACGAAAGAAGAGAGAGAAAAGACAAGAAGAAGAGAAATACATCGATAAATAGTTCTGAGGTAAACTCTGTTGTCCCTGAAATTCCTTGAACCCCCCTTTCCCTCTGCTGTCGCTGTTGAGAATCCCTGAAAAAACATCCCCGGAAAAAATATCCCGGAAAAAAAATCCCGGAAAAAATATCCCCGGAAAAAATATCCCCGGAAAAAATATCTCCGGAAAAAAAATCCCGGAAAAAATATCCCCGGAAAAAATATCCCCGGAAAAAATATCTCCGGAAACATATCCCCGGAAAAAATATCCCCGGAAAAAATATCCCCGGAAAAAATATCCCGGAAAAAATATCCCCGGAAAAATTATCCCCAAGAAAAATTCTAATATTTAATTCCTAATAATAAATATTTAAAAATCCTAATTTTAATAATTTACAAAATGCAGTTCAGAAAAAAATTTCTGTATTTCTTATGACATATAAAAGGGTTAAGGGTTCGATTCCCCATGAAATTAAAATCATCTTTTTTTTTCCCAAATTTTCATTTAATGTGTTATGTGGGGGGGGGAGGGGGCTTCGCCCCTGGGCCCCACGGGGGCTCCGCCCCTCGACCCGCAAGGGGCTGCGCCCCTGGCCCCCCCTCTGCGCCCCAGCACATTTGGAAAAATATGTACATAAAAAAAAGGGCGACAGAAATGAAATGTATGATAGGGGGAATATTTTTTCCGGGGATATTTTTTCCGCCACCCGCTGTTGACGCGACAAGTGAGTGATATTAAATTCAATATTTTGAATAGCTACAGAAGGGTAGCGGCGGATGTGAATGCAGAGTCTTAGTGAAGCGCTAAGGCCTATTAGATAAATCCATCTTTCTGTGTGGCCATTGTCTTAAAATGTGCTAACATGTGGTGTTTTTGGGGCCGACACACGGCCATGTGCTCGCCGTGACCCTGGAGAACGCAGACAGCGGTGTATTAAATGTCAAATCTCCCACACTAATTGTTTCCGAATGAAAAGGTGACAAGATCCTTAATGAGGTGACGTAAACCCACCCAACCAAATAAAAAAAAACCATAATGGTTTGGTGGACCTGAACTAGACATTTATCAAAACTACTTGTTTTAGAAGAAAAACTGACCTTTCAAATATTTAAAATACGACAGGTCCAATTTGAATAACTCCTTCATCCCCAGTCATTTTTATGATTAAAATTTTGTAATGATTTTAAAGAGTTTTTCGCCGAATGGATGAGGATGGGAATAAACAATTAAGCAAAGAAGAGCTCACAGATGGCCTTACTGAAGTGGGTTTCGAACTTGATGAGGGTGAGATTGATGAATTAATGTCTAAACTCGATGGTGATGGAAATGGAAGTATAGACCTTACCGAATTCATTGCGGCTGTCCGTGTGAGTATTGCGAACGATGTGTAATATAAATTAGTTTCATGGCAACAAATCATCAAATCCGTATTTTTTCTTACAAATATACTCAAAAAACTCCTACAAATTTATTGTGAAACTGCTTTCGTAAGAAATAGTAATTTATGCTGGAAGGGCTGAAAACTATTTGTGGAACGGATTTTATTAGAATCTGCGTCAAAGGCGCAAATTGCGATCAAAGGTGTTGCTAAAATGCTTCTTAAACCGTGTAGCATACTTTATGTTACTTTATGTAGCGAGGTCCGATCAACCGAGTATTTTTATTGCCCTAGGGATGTAAGTACAAAGCAAGGCGATGAGCGGCCACTTACCCCCTTGGGCAATAAAAGTATGAAGTTAGAGAGATTCTCAAATTCCTCGATTATGAAAATATTTGTAAAATTATGGGAATTCATGGTATTTGAATTGGTCTTTGAATCATTTCATCTTATTAGTGAACGAACGGAACAGTTAATGGGCGTTTATGTCACTCGGCCGCGCCCGAACCTTGCACTTTTATTGCCCTAAGGAGGTAAGGGGTCATTTATTGCCTTGCTTTTTAGTTATTTTGCTAGGGCAATAAAGTATTCGGCTGGTCGGGCCTCGTAACATAAAATAACATATTCCACACTTGTCGCATACATTACCATTCATTTCAGCCACCAATGTCTGAGAATCGGCGAAAAGTAGTGCATCAAGCTTTCCAGAAGTTGGATAAAACTGGGGACGGTGGGATCACCTATGAGGATCTTCGTGGCGTCTACAATGTGAAATGTCATCCTCGTTACATCAGCGGAGAGGAAAGTGAAGAGAGTATTATGAATAAATTTCTTGGGAATTTCGAACAAGAAGCAACAAAAGATGGTATTGTGAGTGAAAAAAAATATTATTTCTGTACCTCATCGATGAAAGTTTTTCAACGGTAATGGCGATTATTTTTTTTATTGCCAATAAAAGTAAAATAAAAAAAAGAAAAATTATTTTTATTGCAGGTTACTGAAGAGGAATTCATGAATTATTACAGTGCAATTAGCGCCAGTATTGATCATGACGCTTATTTTGATCTTATGATTCGTAATGCCTACAAGTTGTAATTCGGTGTACGCCTCTACGTTTATTTTCCATGATCTCTACGAACATACGTTCTCTTTCTTGATAAACCGAAGCATTAGCTATAGCATAACCTACAATAAATGAAGATAAACACATAAAATATTTAAAGTGAAAAAAATGCGCCCATTTGATTTCGTACGAGTGTCCATTTTCATCACATTCTTACTTTAATATGCTTATGCCCAACAGTGAAGAGTAATATATAATTGAAACAGCTGAAGAAATTCCATAATGATGCATTTCTTTATTCGCAGCAGAAAATGTCTTCTATCGTCTTCTAAGAAAATCACATAAAAATTAATTTTTCCCTGCGTAAATGGTATGGGTTAATCTAGCTCTGAAGGAAACAAAAGTAGGCGCAACCAGCTGACGATAAGTTTGACAATGTGTTATTAAGGTTGTTGTGCCACGATAGTCTTAATTCATTGCATTGTGCATGACTAGTTAAAGCATAACCATATATTTTCCATATTAACTATTTTCATTTATATAAATTTATGGATTTTCAATAATTATATCGCGTAAACGAAATGGTCGATCGATTTGATTTTTTTTCTGTATTCCCTCCCACGATATATATTCCATGTTTTTTTTTTATTTCGAGAACTGTGGAACAAAAATTTTACGCTACAATAACCTTACAGGTCTTGTTACTTTTAGTTCCTACTCGACTGATATAGTCGCTCTGTTATTTCGTTAGATTAAGATTAGTTTAGATTCTAAGGTTTAGTTAAATATCAGACATATCGCTCTGACACTAATAAATGGTTGAGGAATCCACTACTGATTGTGTTCTTGTGTATTCACGACTAATTAATGTATTAAGCTGTTTATTTACAAATAATTAAATTCAGTGCCTAGTGTTCGTATTCGGCTTCAGCTAATTTTGAGGACTGAATAGTTCAACGTTTAAATTTAATTCTAAGGAAAAAGGACCGCACTGTTGCAGATTTTTTTATTGATAATAGTTTAAACAATACTTTTTATTGATGCAAATATTGTATGAAACTAACTTTTTATTACCGGTTAGCTGAATGGCCGATGGTAATTCCAGGACGGAGAACGAACAAGTGCCTTAAGAAAGCATTCCCCCACTGTACTACACTGAGAAAAAAAGTCGATCAAGTATTTATGCGATTAATCGTCATTCAATCTTTTTACTTCTGAATGGAAGCCTTGTATTTGACTGATTTTTTGATTCTCTGATTTCAATTGCAAGTTATCTCAGATGTTATGAAACGGGAAAAACGATATTTTACATCATGTTTATGTGTATATACTGGACGATTTGAAATTTTACAGATTAATTTTAAGAAAAGTCGACATAAATACTGTAAAATTTGTCGCTAACAATCTAAATTTGTAATCTATGATACCTAGCATTAACTTTTCCTTTGGTGCGTCATTTCTGTTCTATTAGTCCAGTACTTTCAGAGAGAGAGAGAGCAACTTTTGTTTTTTATGAATATGCAACTACTGCAAGGATTTTAATTTTTTTTCAAAATACTTGTCTCAGTGCGCTTCATCTATATTCATCAAAATATCTACATTTGTGGAAATAAAATTTCCTGATATCGCCATTTTTATTTTATAAAATTTGTGAACATAATTAATTAGCAAAAATAAAGATAGTGGGTTGAAATTTTGTACACTGGCAGATCCCATAACATAGAAAATTCATATTTTGGATGGGTGCAATCGGCCAAGGGGTTTCAGGGACATTACAACGTTTGTGTGAATTTATTTCCTTGAATATCTAGCTAGCTAGATGTATGCAAGTGAAACAGAGTTACCCGTAAGACAATAGATAATAAGTCGACGATTTGACGAACAATTGTCGACATAGCATCCGAAATGCTGCCGTGGAATTGTCGATAAAATTGCGGTATATTTTAGTTATCATGAAAATATCAAACATCAAGGTTATCAGCGAAGGTATCTATCTTGAGGACATTTAATGGCAAAATCTATAGTCTGTAACGATGTTTTCCCCGGAGTGTTCCGTAAGTCCGGGGAATTGGTTACCTTCGCCGGTTCCATAGCATCCGCAAATTTACCAGGAGGGCGCCAGCTATTTTAAGTGGGTAAAATAGCAAACCAGAGAGCTGCCTAGTTGTTAATGATACAATTAGGAAATACCATTTGAGCCGCCTAATTGTTGAGGACACAATTAGGAAAGACCGAATTTACCGGTGGAGGTGGGGGTTAGCACCTCCCCAGAGATAACCGATAACAGATACGGACGAGAGCACAGAACGGTGGGGTTTGCCCGTTCTCGCGACAGGACAGACAAGAAGTTCCGCCTAGTTGTTAAGGACACAATTAGGAAAGACCGAGAAGTTTCCGCCTAGTTGTTAAGGACACAATTAGGAAAGACCGAGAAGTTTCCGCCTAGTTGTTAAGGAGACAATTAGGAAATACCGAGAAGTTTCCGCCTAGTCGTTAAGGAGACGATTAGGAAAGAACGATAAGTTAAAATTAGGTGCGTGACCAGAGATCGTCACTGTCCCTTTCCCAGGGCGCAGTGAGGACCTCTGGAGACTTCCCGCGAAATACCAAAAATGGCGGATGTAAAGTTAGAACACGTGCGGGAGCACCGGGTCGCTCAGTATGCTAGGTTATGGAGAGGGTCGGAATTCTTTTTAGTATGGTCGGTCCCCGATAGCGTCGGAAGGTTGGTAAGGTAGGGTGATCAATGGCAGATCAGGTCGATAGAGGCGAGAGCGATCGGTAATTAGAAAGCGGTAGAACGCCGATAGCTGCCGATATGCGCTAGCATCGCGAGAGCTCTAGGTATAGGTATACCTTCTACTATATTCCGTTAGCTCAGCCTCATAGCTGTAAGAGAGATAGCGATAGGTAAAGCGATATGGCGGGCTATATAGCCACACTAATCATCGAGAGCTACGGGCTGTCAGAGCCCGGGGCCGAGTGGCCCGTGAGAGTGCCGGAGCAACTCTGACGTGTGGAGTGGAGAGTGCTCCCTAGTAGTTCTGCTCCCCACTCCCGACTCACGCGGTTGGAGTGCGTGGGGGATCATCCGTGGTACTTATCACCACCGCGAGGATATCCCTGCTGGTAACGTTTCCTGGAGCGCGCCGAATTCAAATGTCCCCAACCAGGCCGTCCAGTTAACCCCTTATCTGGACCCCCGGCCATTTGAATGCCCGCCCCGTCTAACGTGGAACAGTTCTCTGGAGTGGAGAACCCAGTGTTCCGACAGAGGAGTCTCATTGGAAGCTGAGGTTCAGTACTATAACCTCAACTTCCCACACGTGGGGATTTGGCGGACCCAAACGGTACATCAGAGAGCGTAATTTATTCCAATAAATATTTTAAATCATTATGAACGCGAAAAATCACGTTACAAGTCAATTGTAATAACAAAATTAACCTACAATTTATCATTGAATTTATCGTCAAGATTTTCTCTAAAAAACCTCAGCAATATGTCGGCTATTTCTTTCATGAAAATTGAGCACAACATTTCTGACAACTTGCCGTTAAAAGTATCCGCGAGATTGCAGATAAAATTCTTCCGAAAATTGTCGTCAAATTTATGGTTAAATAGGCAGATAAAATTTAGGTCAAAATTGCTAATAAAATTTTCTGAAAAATTGCCGTCACATTTATCGCCAAAGATTGTTGACACGATTTTCCAGAAAGATTTTAAATATAAAATTCAAAAATAGGAATTCGAAAAGAAACCTTAGGAAATATATTTTGGAAATGGTCTTTCGTTTTGCAAACGAAACTCAAACACGAAAAATAAATTTTCGCATTTATGAAATGAGAAAATAAATGTTCTTTTTATTTCTGTGGTGAATCGTATCTTCAAACTTGTAATTTCGATGAAATGATATAATCTGGGACTGGAAATTTGGTGCAGCTAGGCACGTGTCAAGTTTTTATTACAATGTTTTTCCGATTCGACATTGTTCGAGTTCATTTTTGTTAGTACAATTCCACCGTTTGGATTTCCAAGGCACCCATTTTCATCATATGATAGTACATATTCATACAATATCAACATACATATCCACCGCTTTTTCCATTGACCATGGTCATTCATCGAAAATCTCGGATATACTTATCATTTATTAGGGGCAATCCCAGTTTTATCCTTCGCTATTTATCCATTATTAATTCAAACGAAAAATTAACGATTTTTTAGCGATTTTTGCCATGAGGTAAAATTGCACGAATATTGTTCATAAACTTCCAAAATCCGTTTGAATATCCAATTTCATTCCATAGCCTCTTTTTCCAAGGGCTGCCCTAAGCCTGATCCAGGCCTAACTCGATTTTTTTGCCGAGCGATTGTAGAAAATGTCGTATGATATGTTTATTATTTAATAAATGCAAATTTTTTTTGCGGTCATCAATGTAACGATTTTTTTGACTGGAGTCAGTCAGCCTCAGGGAAGTTCTGTCTGCTAAGGCTTTCCCAGCCCTGTTCTCGACGCCAGCCTTTAAAATTCTTGGCAGTTATATTAATTTTTTCGACAACCACTGTTACCACTATTACTTGTACCACTATTTATGTACGACTTCATTCCAAATTATTGGGTAAAATTTACCGGGTAAAGTTCTCGTTGCACCTCAGAATTTTCAAAAATTGATCTATTGTATTTATTAAATTGCTGTGATAATATCATCTGAACGTAAAATAATGTTCAAAGGTGATTCCTCATCATGAAAGCATTGAAGAAACTTTTTTCCTCATATTGCTGCTTAAACCTATTTCGCATAAAAAACGGTTTCGGTCGAACCAGCGCTCAAGGAGGGAGAAAAATTGAATTAGAGCAGGTAGCTTGGTTGAGTGGATAAGGCGTCTCTTCCAGCTCTCACTAACGAATTTAGGGAGCCGCGTGGGCCCGATGAGCCCACGTTGCCGGCCCAGCTCTACAGTGTGGCCGATTTATAATCCGATTCAATAATGCTTTAATAGCATTTTTTCTACATTCTAACAGTTAGAATGTAGAAAAAATGCTATTAAAGCATTATTGAGATTCTGGGTGTGAATGTTATGAATGATAATATTTTGTATAGTGCAACTGGTGATAGTAATAAATCGGCCATTGACATTGTTAATTTCGGTGATATCCTCTCTTGAGACATCCGTCGTTGATGCTTTGCTTTGCTGATAATTGGGTGTTGCTTGTATTGGTCGACTGCCGTTCTCATTCATTGTCGCTTAAGTCGCTGATGATGATACATTGATATTTTCATTAGATGCTCTGAGTGGAATTTCATTGATATTTTCCTGGATTTCTGCTGATTCTAGCTCAAACGGTGCATCCCAGTCATAATCGTCTAGCAATTTTGGAATTTTAACCAGAAGGAGTCATTATTATTATTCGTGTCATCAGCTAGGGGGATACTATTGGTATCAATATTGTCATTAATTTCCATTAATACTCTCTTCAAGGCTTCCTGATGGGGAAAGCTTACAGTTCTCGAAGTACTGGGGAGACACTGATTGGCGATGCGGTGAAATACTTTACTTTTTTTTCCTAGAGAATATCCCACATAATCTTGAGCGATAGCAGCAGATTTCCAGCCACCGTGTTTCATTAACATAGTAGTCTTGCACCCGAATCAGCCAGCAATGTTGTCTCAATTCCAAGTACTGATTAACCGTGTCATAAAATGGCGCCTCGATTACCGGACGTCTTATCTCTCCTTCTTTCTTTATTTCATGAATATCAATGATAGGTCTGTTGCCCGTATCCTCACTGTGTTTTAGCAGAAGAAGAGGGGATTCGCATGATCTAAATGCTCCGAAAATGCCAGAGACACCTGAAAAGTAATGACCCTGCCAATGTGACGACCACCTTATAATATTATTTTTCGAACAACCGATTTTACCTTTATGAGTAGATATTTGTCATCAGGAGCGTTGTCTGAAAATTACCAAACCTGAATGAAAACATTAGCATTAACAGCAGTGTATCGTTTACTTTTCTTAGCCAGAAAAGCTTTGACTCTCAGAAATTTATCGATATCAATATTTACCTTACCGAAAAATATGTCAAGGAAAAAATACCAAACATTGCAGTTTTGGTCGGCTGATGTTGATTCTGAATATAAAAAAGAAATATTTTTTTTTAATAATATTTTTTTTTTATTTTCTTCAATTAACATTTTTACTTCAATCAATGTCATTTCTTGAATAAATAATTGCGGCACCACTTGAACATGACATTGTGGAGTTTGTTCCTTGCCTCTGAAATTAAACAGCTAGTTTTTACATTTCATTTGTAACGTCTGCTTTGAAAATTGATAACAATGTCATGGTGGAGAAAATTTCACATTTTCCATTTTTGACTCATTTCCCCGCTTTTTCTTTTCTTCAGCGACATTTCTCCTCTGTTCCTGTTCTTGAGTGTTACTCCCCATTTGGTTGATTTCAGCCGTGGAGAAGGCCCTTTACGACTCAGGTCATAAAGCCCCGTCACCCGACACAATAAGCTTTCGTTTACCCTTTGTTATGTACTAATAGAGGTCGGGAGCACGACTTGCTCTCAGAGCAGAGGTTGCCCATCCCTGTTCTAACATATCGAAAAATGCCGTTTAATATCAGATAATTTCTCGAAATTGAAAAAAATTCTCTAAAATAAAAATTTTCTTCTCTAGAACTTTGAACAGAAGCTAAGAATAAATTACAAGTTGTAACTGTTAGAAAAAAAATTAAATGTTTGAAAACGATTTTATGGATTAACATTAAATATTTCTGTCGATCTGAAAATGTTTTCTTGTTGTTATGGAGAATTCTAATGTCCTAGAAGTTAAATTATTTTTACCTAATTGCGGTTAAGGCTGTTCTATACCCTTTTTAAGAAAATTCCCGTTTTTTTTTCAGTTGTCTGGCAAACTTACAATGGAATAGACGTGAAAAAATATAACGTTTTTGCGTCCTGTCATTACTTGATGACTCACGAAGTTTCAAGATAGTGCACACATTTTTCTGCGTATTTTGTGAAGTTTTGAAAAGAATCACAAAACTTTTAACATTTATTTCCTCATTGCAAATGCAATATGAAAATTTGCAATGGTATTTTCAGAAATATACTCCAAATATGACAGTGGCAAATTTTTATTTTCCACATTTGGAGTTGCAATATTTGCTCCGAAAATAATAATTACCGTAAACCAATTCCAAAATATGTTCTTGAGGGTCTTTCATTGTAAATTTCAATTTTTTAATTTTCTATTTAAAATGGAAAAAAGAAAATTTGCGCGAGATAAAACGTCGGCCAATCACCAACCTCCATTGTAATGTGCTTTCTGACCTCGGAGTGCAGTTTTTTTTATCTGGTTGTGTGCGAAAATCTGGAGTTTTTCCTTCTTCTATATTGCAAATACGCGAGACCCCTAATGTACATTATTACCAAAGCAATGTATTCAGTGAGCTTAGCAATTGTACATTAATATTTCACTTGGTAAAATTTTCAAATTGAATAGGTAATGAACCGAGATGGATTGTTCGCAATGACTTGATACTTCGTAAAATGAGAACGACGATGAAAAATTAATTTTATTACAAATAAAAAAAAACTAATTCGGCGCAAGTATAATGAAAAGGCATCTATGATGTCGCGCCTGCAATCTGATTATGAGGTTACGCTACCCTTGGAAAAAGAATCGTTTTTTTTCGCTTAACAAATTTCTTATTCTTTTAGAATACTTTAAGCAGCTCCCCATTATGAAACTCCAAATATTTTAGAAGTTACAAAAGTTAGAAGTGGGGCGGCATGGAACTAAGATTGCACTCAGGCCAGGTAGCGGCTTTGTTCCTTCGGAGGAATTTTTCAGGTAACAGTAGTCCAGTTATGCATTAGGATTCTAAGTTCAGTGTGCTTTGGAACATCATAGCGTAGATGTCGTCAAATGCGCATATTAAATCTTTGACTGAAGGTAAACCAAAAAAAACTTCATTTCTAGCTGTTGCCACGCCCTTTTTTCTTCTTTTGCGTTTTTCTCGAAACCAGGTTTTTCAAACTGGTGGACACGATAACTCAAAATCTAACGTACCGATTTCGATGAAATTTTTACCACTTATTCTTTATAAAATTATCTATTAAAATACGAGATTTTCTTTTGAGTCGTTGTTTCATCGTCAAGTTAGAAATTCATATTACCAAAAATTTACATCGAAATCGTGTTTTTTTTTTCAAATCGCTGCCATTTTTTCAACAAATTAAAAAAATTTTTTCCCCCCATAGTTCCATGCGATTATCTGTCTAAGTAATCAATTTCTTTTTGGATTTCTCAAATGTAGTCCCAGTGAGAAGGCGTGTCCACCGTTAACAAGGATTTGGAAAAACAGGCACTAACCAAAGACTTATATTCCCGCCATTTTTTAATTGAAAAAAAATTTTTTCTTGAAAATTGTTCGGAAATATCTATGATATGGATATAAAATAAAAGTTTTCGTATAAATATTATATGTGCGTTAAAAAACAAATTTTTTTTTTACCCTGTTTTTCCGAGCGTCAGGGAAGTGTAACCTCTTAATTAAAATGAGAATTAAAAAAAAATTTCGCAATGCCATACATTTTTCTTATCGCATGGAAAGAAATTAATAATATTTTGGTATCTTACGTAAAATTTGATTAGATTGTTGTCGAAGGATCAAGGCTTCTGATTAATGGAATTTTATGATTATTGTGTCAGGTTCTGACGAGAATTTCGACATAAATTTCAATAATGCTCAATGGAAAAATTCAATTGGAATGATTAAGAATCATTATTTTCGTTAATATTCATCATCATATAACATTCATCATCATAGGCACGTTGATGAATAATTAATTTTGGAGAAAGAACATATGAATGGACGAAGCTGCGATAATCTCGTAATCCGATAATCTCGAACTCGAATATTGCATTGAAGTCGTATTGCTTGATAACAAGTCGAACTCGAAACTCGAGCATAAGTACAAGTCTCGATAAGATCAGCAACACATAACGTTGGTAGGGAAATGGGTCTAAATTACAAGAAATATTTCCCATCGCAAATATAAAGAAGCATATTATCTTTTAGATAGGGATAATTTGTGTTTCTCTTAGCAGGGGAGGAATTTTACAGATTTTCCCCGACTTAGAACTTCTTTTTTTCCCGTTACGCGGCGCGGAACAGCATTAGTTCTGGCGGATTTATGAACACACAAACGACCGGTGGCTCACACTGAAATTCCACTATAACTCTATATTGATAGGTAAAATGTATTTTCTACAAGAACGTTCGTCTGGAATGCTGAAGGAATTTTATCCATTTCTTATTACATTATTTCTTTCTTTAATTGCTTCAGTTCTAGTCCGCCCGTGTCCTACAGAACACCTTTCGCAGCTTCTTTTGCTGCTATTGTTGGGACTGAATTTCTGGGGAACAAACACTGTAAGGGGACTCATTTCTGCTGGCAGTGAACAAAAATAGTCGATTGTAGCGGTTAAATTAATCACTTCATAACTTCAACACCCTTCTATTGTCTCAATCATTACTGAACTAATTGGCTATTAGAATTTTCAACCATAAACTGTTTATGTGTTTATTCATTGATTTTATATTCCCTTTGGAGGTATTAACATAGTTACATGGAATTTTAATCGGAACCACCCGCTGCTTGTGTGTTCATTAGTCCACCAGGGGAGGAATTCTGCGCGTTTTATGTTAACATGAAATCTCATTATTTCGCTTCCGTCAGGTGGAGCGCAGGCTTTATTTATGTCACATTTCAATCGGTTTTGGAACGTTTGTTTGGTGCGTAATAAGGGGAGGGATGAGAATTACAGTATGGCCGCCGTGCGTTCAACTTAGTGCTCCAAAATGAACAAATAATTAGAAATTGAAATGAAACTTGAGAAGAAACAAGTTGGCATCGAGTTATTATTATTAAAGTACTCAAAATCATTTTCAGCTCTCAAAGTAGTGGATTTATGAGGAGCTGCGAAGCATAGGGGCTCGGTTCCGAATTAGGTCCACTCTTCATTTTTGAAACTGGGCATAAAAGCGCGGGGCGGCCATACTGTAATTCTTATCCCTCCCCTCATTATTCGCCAAACAAACGTTCCAAAACCAATTGGAAATACGACATAAATAAAGCCTGCGCTCCACCTGGCGGAAGCGAAATAATGAGAGTTTATGTTAACATAAAACGCGCAGAATTCCTCCCCAGAACTACACTGGGAAAAAAATGTTCTTTAGCCAATAATACTTACTAACCACAAGAAAATAAATTTGGCATTAGTAAGTCTTATGGAAGTATTTACACACTGATTGTCAGATTTACTGGTGGTTTGTAAATATTATTGACTAAAGAAAATTTTTTTCTTTCTGTAATGGTGCTGCGCGCCTCCTAACGAGAGAAAAAAAAATAAGGTTTAAGTCGGGAAAAACGCGCTAAATTCCCCCCCAGAACGAACACCGTTTGTCTTTAGAGGAGGGGGTAGGTATGAATAGTGGGGAAAAGTTGCGTGGTCAGTATTGGAAATAAGATTTGGATTACGTATGGACGAGTAAGTAGTGCCATCAATTATTGTAATGAGGACTACGTGCATAGCAGCCTTTGAATCACGACGTACTGATTTAATCGTTTATCGAAGCTCCCTTCCTAATTTTGTAACTACATTGATTAAAGTCGTTATCCAATTTATTTAACAATTCTAACAGTCAGTTTGAGGTCACCTGGTCACTTGTACGCTATCGAGGTGGGGTGAACTGAGTAGACTGAAAGCAATCAGCATGTGTTGAGCTGTTGCCACTCTTGAGTAGACTTCTGGATACGTCGTATTTACATTGAGTTTCTTGAAGGGACCCACAGTAATATATACATTCAAATATTTCTATGACTTTCCAGTCGTATTATTATTTTAATTCCTGAAATCTTTCTCGTTCTTTGAATACGAGAAATCAGGCAGTTTTATTCATTGTGTGAGTGCAATCGAGATTATTATGTGAAATCCAAACCACAAATATTCATACTGAATTTCGTAAGCAGCTTAAGAAATCTCAAGGAAACAAAATTGATAAAGTATGCGACTGAACATGAGGACAATTACTTCAGGGTCTATCTGTTTCGGTGAGTCCAGAGTTCATCTTGAGAAAATGATCATATTACATATTCTTTATTGTAGAGTTATTGTTATGGATAATGAAAATGAACAACAGAAGAGAGAATGAGAATTAGAATGTATTTTTTCTATATATGATATGTTTATATATGTAATTATACATATTATATAGATAAAAAAATATTCCCATTGACTTTCATTAAACCATCATATTGACGAATGAAATCATTCATTATCAGAATAATTGAGTAAATAATACAGATATTTTTGGAATGTGAATTCTTTGCTGATAATCAGTTATTTCAGACGTGATAATCGAGTTTCCACGGGCATAGCTCCCCAACTGAACATTGATCATTGCTTCCTAAGGTTACAAAGAAGCTTAGATTAGAGATAATCCATGAAATACGATTGTTCGGGGATTTTATTTCTGCAAAAGAAATGCATAAATTTCAATGCAAACAGTAACATATTTACATGTAATTCACATGTAATAAGAATATAGTCCGTGTCCTCTTTCCCACTACATTATTTTTCCTATGTTACATTTCGATCACAATACTGCCATCTCCTTCATTATTACCGTGTTAGTGAGTGTTATCCACAGGATGAGTGTTTTTTATGTGTATCACTAGGTTAGGTATAGGGAACGACTGAATGTTACTTTGATTTTTTACACAGAGAGAAAAATGCATCACTATTTCGTGTGAGTCCATTCAAAAATTAGTGTGCTATTCACCAACCCATGGGACGAAACCGTGGTCAACAAAAAATTCGGATGTGGCGCCCCAATTTGTAAGGGAGTCTCACGGAAAAGTAGCGTAAGTTTTTCAAAAATTAGGGTGCCACATCCGAATTTTTCGGGTGGGTCATTCGAATTTTTTGTTGACCACCGTTTGGTCCCATGGGTTGGTGAATAGCACACTAATTTGTGGTAGAATTTTTCTCAGTGTATGTCGCCATCCATTTCGCAATATGGATCGTTGCACGAACGACGCAGAAAAATTCAGATCACTGAACTTTGACAAATGATAAAAGTGAACAGCAAAAATCCATAAACCGTATCGGAACCCAATATTAAATCATTTCTCGGAACATTTATCAAATCATTGGACCTTAGTCTGGTCACCCTATCCCTACTCTCATTTATATTAGTATTTTCGCTTCAGATTTTGACTATTTTTAAGTTCTAACTTTTTATCCCTGTATCAGATGTATCGATGCTTTATACTGGTAGCGTCGCGGCGGTAAACGGATGAATGTTTATCAAATTTTGAATTTCTGTGCTCATAGTACTTGCCTCTACCTATAGTGAAAGTATAAATCCATTGGGATTAAGAAGACGAATTTCCGGATTCAGATTATGATTAAGATTTGATTTCCCGTTTGAATGGTAACTCATGTCGGAATTTCCATCAAAGTCGGACACAATAATGATTAAATTTTCTATAAAGCAGAATTTTCGGTTTTGCTTCTGAATGGAAGCATTGCAATCGTTCGATTTTCCGATTTTGTAATTTTCCCTGGAAACGACGTAAAATGGTCTGAAATGTAAAAATACGAAGTTTGAAGAACGTATGTGTATGTGATGATTGTTAACGGAGGGTCAATGACAAAAGAGTAAATCAATTCCTAAACATTTCAAATGTGGCCAGTTCATAATAGTTCTAATCTGGACTTGATCTGTGCTGAATTTCAGTCGGATCGGTTGAGTAGTTTTTTTAAACATCAGTGTTTGTTTCTGACAAGTTTTTTGCCAATATCTCAGAAAACTATCCAACCGCTTACATTTTTTATTATTTTTAAATGTTTATCTCAGTGTGTTCTATATGGATCAGCCAGAATATATATATATATATATATATATATATATATGTATGCAAAGTTTTCAAGGTATTTCAATTTTCATGTTTTTCAAAAAAATGCGTCCACTTTGATTTTTAAAAAGTAACTTATCAACTTGAAATTTGGTAGAAAGATTCCTCTGATGATTGCAATGTTTGGGATTGCAAATGGGCTAGATCGGATAATTCGTTCAGGAGATATTCAACTTATATGAAACGATTTTGTCAAATATCTCAAAAACGACTGACGTTGAAATAATTTAATGAAAATATTATGCTGAAAAGTGGAATGGTGATGACTATATTTTTCATTTTTTTATATTAAATATAATCTCATAGTTGAGTAATTTGGCGAGGTAGGATGTTCTCAGGGTCAACTTTGCTTTTTTCTTTCAAATGATAGAAAAGAGAAAATTCGCTCCAAAAAGCTGAGAGATTACAGGTATTCTATTCGAAATGGTAAAATTAAAAAAAAGTAAATAAATAACATGTGAAGTAACAATCATATGTCTTCTATCGTTAGGAATGGCCGACTGCTTGTTTGCTGCCATTTTCATTTCCCCTCGGCTCGCCTGTAAAACAATTAAATTATTATTGGGAGCAAATTATGATTCATGATCGTATTCACTATTACATTAATCCGGAAATTGGATCGTTCAGTTGTAATTTAGTTCAATTTTACATAAAATTACCAAATCTTATAAATTTTAGCTTCTGAATGAAAGCATTCTAAGCATGCAAATTTAGGTTTTCGACTTTTGGTGTTATAACGATTGGTTATGATGACAAGAGTACGAATATGTATTTTTAGAACGTGTACGTACGCGTGTACTAGACTTCACGAAAAATTAACAATATTTTTTTTTTATCTTGCACCCTCGAAAAATGTCCGTTATAGATTCAAGATTCTTATCTCTTAGTTGGACCATGCAGCAATTTTTCCCGAGTTGCTCAGACGATTGTTTTCCCATTCAATTAATAAGTAAAAAATGATAACATGTCACATAATGTAACATACACTTCCGAATTATTCTTAAATTACTACATGAGCTTTGTTATTAATAAATATACGTACCCCAGGATATTTCTGTAACAAAATTTCTGGGAAATATTTTAAGAAGAAGCTAGGCCAATTATAACAACTTTGGAATATTGAAAATCTTATGATTTGTTCCTTTTCTATGCCCAGAAAAAATCTTTAAAAAATCGCACAAGTGTGAAATGATCCAGGTATTGCTTGAGAATGTAAAAGGAGCTCTTTTAAATATTTGTAAGTGATAAATAAGTCAAAATGAATAAATCGAAGGTGTACCTTCGTTTTTTCCCAACAATAACGAAAATTTTTTTTGTATGTCATAGTAGTTGTGTCTTTATTATCAAATCAAAAATTAATGATGATTGTAAGCGTTCATTTTTTAAAATTTATTTCATAATTTTCCAAAGAGTAGTTACTTAGTGATGAATATTCTCCAACTCAACAAGCAGATGTAATGAATGAATGAATCTTTATCGCGCTAATTGAAGTTCATTCAGGTATTTTCCACTTTTACGTATTAATTAATTAGCAGAACGATTTGCTCAATGAAGAGATATGAGACATAGTTTTCAAAGGTGCGAGGTCCAAAAAATAGTATTCCCAATTTTTTAGGACGCCTGGGGGGTACCTAAGTGTGTGTCCGTAACATACGCTTTCGTTAGAATCAATGGAATTGAATGAATTTTTCCTCTCAAATATGGGTATGTGTGAGTTCAATTCATCACTATAAATTAACAATTAATTTTTTAATTTATTATTTGAAAATCAGTTATTACACAATAAAAATAAATGTCTCCGATTGATCGAATAACGGTTTAAAAAATGGGATCTCCTCGTAGCGGAGCTGGGAGGCAAACCTGTCAGCAATACTTCTCAGTTTAATTTTTCGCAAAGTGATAAATGAAAGTTTTTGTCATGATATGAAATTATTGTGGATATTTTGGAATATTTGTCTTCGGATGCAGTCAATCATAACTCAAATTGCTTGGTCCAACGCTATTCAGTGGACGCTGAAAGATAATCACCATAAGTTCTCTGATACGTGTCATTTTTGTGACTATTTTTAGAATTCTGCAAAATTATCCTCTTTTCTTTATTTTTGTGTTCCTTGATGATATTCTTCAATTAAGGTTGTTGTCGCGAGAGAGTCAGGCTTAAAATTTACTACGCTCCGGGTTGATCTTCCGCTAAGCGGAGAATACGAGATAGAATATAAACTTTTGCGGGTGTACAGTTCCACTCGACTCATGCACACAAGAATGTACTATGCATGGATAAATGTACACACAGCTAACGCTAAATGGTGCCGATTGTGGCAACCGCGCGCAGCGTGTCTCTGATTTCATGTCTCTCTCTTTCTCACTCAATGTATTTATTTTATTTATGAATCGTCCCTTTGATTCGTCATTGACTGTTCCAAATAGATTCGCGCCACTCGAGCAAAAAGCGTTGTTGTCGCGTCGCGTGCAACAAACCCATGCGCTCCGCCCACTGGGAGAAATAATGTTACTTTGAAAATTTATGGGTCTACTACGAAACTGACGATCACTTTCTTTTTTTTTCAGTATATTGGTGGTCACTATTTCTACGTTCTGTGTTAATTTCATCAAAAAATGTCGAGTGGTTTTTTTTTTTTAATAAAAACGGTAAAATGCATTTGAACCCATGTTAATTCAAAAAATCATATCTCAGCTCAGAAACTGACGATTGGTTTTTTGTTGTGCTCATTTTGAAGGGAATTTTAAGAGCTATCTATAGCAGAAATTTTTAAAAAATCTGTCGAGAAACGCGTTTACACGACAACAACCTTAAAGTTTTCAAATTGATCCCTTTATTCACAAATGCATATTTCCTTAGAAATTGGTATAGAAATTTCGGAATAGATATAGAAAATCTTCCTAGAGAATGTTACTAGATTTGTATCAAAGTTGAACATGTATCGAAAAGTCTGTCGGAAGTGAAGTATATTGTTATCAGCCTAACTCATTAAGGAAGCTAATATCAACTGCACAGTCATTAAAAACCGAGTGGTCCAGGTGATATTACATATATAGATATATGATAATAGAGTATAAACGAACTTTCCGTCTAGGTATGACGGAATAGTATATTTCTCACTCAGCCTCTTTATTTTACTTGCCATGGTGAGAACATCATTTTTCTCCCGGGCGTAGGAGCAAAGTGAGAATTCGCGCAGTGGGTGGGAAGTGTGTGGACTTTGCTTCCGCTGGGGAGAAAAGGGAATTTTATTGAGGTCACCCGGCTGCTAACAGATTCCGTTGTAAAATACCTGGGACTTGAGTAGTTTTCTTCGAATGCGACCTTTTTCTCGGGCGAAATTGGGTAAAGGGTGTTACATCTACAAATGTGGAATTTTCCATCCGATTGGTTTCAATCTGAAAAACTTTAGCATTAGTTATGTTGTACCCTGCGTGGGGGGTACTTATATTTATTGTAGGTCCTAGGCTCGAAGGGATAAATCCCACCAATAGTTTATAAGTATGTAAATATGAGAGTTTATTAGTTTAATTATGTCATCTGACTGATTAGAAAGAATACGACTAACACACATCGGAACTCGATTTGGACCTGCCTTTTGCATACCCAAGAGCTTCTTAAATACATAATAATTTGTGTGTCATTACTTGGTCAGCATAATCTATTTGTGCTGGTATGTGTCACACTGACAATGCTGGATATTCCAATATGTAACAATAACCCAATTCACCAATATCTGGGGCATAACAGTTAGTTTAGAAAATGTTAGAATTAGTTAGTTACGTTTAGTTAGAAGACTCCCAAATGTGCGGAAACGGCCCCTTCCCGATAGCTACCTGATTCTAGACGTAGACGGGGCGACGACTTGTTTTCTAAAACTTTCCGTAAAATCTATATTTAAAACCTCTTTTGGAAATTTTGGTTCGGTGAAAGTTCCGGTAAAAATAAGTCATCTGAATAAAACTAGAATAATGAAGAAAAAGTTTTTGATCAAAATCGATGCAAAAAAATTGCAAAATTTAAATTTGAATTTTATACGTGCTACGAATAGGGAGAATCGGCAAGTAATATTTGTACGCTATCTGACTACGCGCGCTGACACCTGAAGGGCAAGCCCGAGAGGGCCCTTACCACAACCAACAGGTTCAAGCGGAACCATGCGACCGGCTGGCATTCGCCCCAAAACGTTGCAAAGTGTACGAGTAAATTTTTCGTTTCCGCAGACTAAGCCATCGAGGACACCCATAGACAGCACAATTATAACCAGCACCAGTGCCTAAAATTATAGTGAAATTGGCGCGGAACACGAAAAATTGCGAATGGCGTCGCTACCTTGCGATACGACGGCATTCGAAGAATTCATGCTCCCAGACATTAAATATACTCTCTAACGCGCTCTTCGTTAGCTACCCGAGTGGAAATTTTGGTCAAGTTCTAGTCAAGACTGGATCAGGTCATACTTGATGATTGATCCGGAAGTGACACGGTAACTGGATCAAATTTTGATCAGACATGTAACGCAAATTTAAATCAAGACTTGATCAAACTTTTCTGATCCGGTTTAACGGTTCCGGATTGGATCAAGTCAAATGTATAGAAATCGGATGACTGGAATATCGACAACAATAATAAATATTAACCATAACTCACTTAAAACAAAAGATAATCAATTTTTTTTATTATATCAGGGGAGGAATTCTGCGCGTTTTATGTTAACATAAAATCTCATTATTTCGCTCCCGTCAGGTGGAGCGCAGGCTTTATTTATGTCACATTTCAATCGGTTTTGGAACGTTTGTTTGGTGCGTAATAAGGGGAGGGATGAGAATTACAGTATGGCCGCCGTGCGTTCAACTTAGTGCTCTAAAATGAACAAATAATTAGAAATTGAAATGAAACTTGAGAAGAAACAAGTTGGCATCGAGTTTGTAACGAGCATCGGGGATGCCCGTTAGGATCCCCAATAAAAATCCAAAAATGGAGAGAGAGAGAGGCAGTAGGGACGTAGGTTAGGTTTAGGGAAATTAGGATTTCCCCCCCTTTTGGGGTGGTTTAGAGAAGGTTAAGGGTTAGGGGGAGTTTTAGAGGATAGGGTAAGCCCTACGGATCGGGTAGGTCCGGCTAAAAAGCCGGCGCTCCAGGAAAAGGGTTTAAGGGATTAATTGGTACGGGTGGAAGGCCGTACGGGGTGAAAATATTAACAACCCCGACGGATTGCCAAAGACTGTTTACGGGTGGAAGGTCGTATGGGGCAGATTCAGTCACTACCCCTACGAATTGCCAAGACTGAATACGGGTGGAAGGCCGCACGGGATAAATTCAGTCGTTATCCCGGCGGATTGCCAAATTCATTAAGGGTTAGGGAAATAAAATTAGAGTTAAGGATTTAGAAATAAGGGTCTTTTAGTCACGAGAATCGCGGAGAACCGATCCGGAAAGAGAAACACGGGCGATAGGAAAATTTTAGGAAATGAGAATTAATTCAAGTTTGAATTAATTCCCCCGCGAAGGGCTTGACCTAGAATAAGGTAGAGGGATCCACCAATCGACACCCGATCGATTGGTAGGCGTGATTAGGGGGTCAGCACAACGCGGCACTGACCTCCGAAAATTAGTTGCGTATTAACCGCGATAACATCGACACGTGAGTGAACAAGAGTGGTTAGTGAGACTTGACGAGGACATCCCAAGACACGAGAAGTGAGAAGCAGCCGAGATGGTCCTCAAACGGAAGAGAAGAGCTGCGAGAAAATCTATCGTGAGTTTTTACGGTTTATTTTGAGTATTTCCCCATTTTTGGCGGCTCCCCAATAATTAATTGGCGGTGATGAATTTTTCCGAGCCAGGGAAATGGCGTCGGTTGTGTCCCCCAAATTTTGGGTGGTTTTAGAGAAGTTGTAAAGGGTTTTACCGAATAATTTCGGTTTCCTCTACCCCCCAGTACGATTGGGAGGTTATCGGTGTAAGTCATGGGGTTTTGGGGGTAATTTTAAGTGGATTTTGGGTGAAATTGTCCACGGCCAACGAACCAGGCCGGTGGTTCTCCCTCGTGGCGCAATCGAGGCCGCCAACGAGTGGCTGTATGCAACAGGTGGGAAATCGCGCGTTAAATTTCCTCGTGATTATTAATTGTTTTAAGGGGACTAATTATGCGTCCTTACGCCTAAAAACTTGTGGGGTTGTGGGGGAGAGTGTCCCGAGCCAAATGGTTCAGGGTTTTCCGGAATCTGCCGAGCGGATTCCGAGTTATGGAATTTTAAGGGAAGTTAGATTTTTTTGGGGGGAATTTCTCCTCGCTGCTAACCGGGCAGCGAGGCATCGTGCGTCTCTCTCGCTCTCTTTCTCTCGCTCGCACTCCCGCGTCAAGGGCCCGATTCTGGGAAATTATCGATTTCCCGGGCGAAAATAATATTTCGGTTATTCCTCGGATTATCGCCAATCGATAATCCTTGAGGCCGCATTCCGATGAGATTATTGGATACTAGTATGGGATGTTTAGCGATATATTCGGTAATTGTCAAATAATTTATGTTCGCGACGATTTAAGAGGGAAATTAAAATTATACTTGGGGATTTTGCTGAAACTCTGGTATTGAGAGAGAATTATAAATTGCTAATAAAATTTGGAAGCAGATTAATCTAATTAAATCGTTATCATTTATTATTATTGTACTGAATTTTTACATGAATAGCGGAACACGTAAGGACAATGTTTTGTTGCATAAGTTTATTTCTCGCCTCCCTTTCCCTTTCTTTTTGATATTTTTCCCGATTTTGCCATAACCTTGTTCCCATCTACAATCCACCCCTCTCTCCACAACAGGCATACTGAGCGACCCCAGGACCCCCAGTCACCTTTCCCCAAAAGCCTAACTATCCTTTCCGTTCCCTTCAGGTTCCCTTTTTGATTTTTGAGTATGTTTTAGCGTTGGAGTTTTAAGAGTTTGAGTTACGATTTTCGGTGAATCGAATATCGAGGTTAGTTAAGTTTAGGATTAAGGACTTTTTCCGGTTTGGTAATTCCTGTCAAAAATTACCTGGCGCCCATAAGGTTAAATTTTAGCAGGTTTTTGTTAGGCTCAGGGGAAGTAGGGCGAAGGTAATGGCCATTTCCCATTCACCGGGAAAATGTCACGTTACAAGTTAGTATTATTTAAGTACTCAAAATCATTTTAAGCTCTCAAAGTAGTGGATTTATGAGGAGCTGCGAAGCATAGGGGTTCGGTTCCGAATAAGGTGCGCTGTTCATTTTTGAAACTGGGCATAAATCATCCCTCATCCCTCATCCCTCCGCTCATTATTCGCCAAACCAACGTTCCAAAACCATTTGGAAATGCGACATAAATAAAGTCTGCGCTCCACCTGGCGGGAGCGAAATAATGAGATTTTGGGTGTGTTCCGCCAGGGAACAGTACAAGTCCAGTAATAGTGATTTCTAGTGCATTTTAGATTTGGTAACTAGAGGTTGGTACTGTTACTGGAGT
>NW_011887886.1:187517-195862 GCF_000806365.1 Fopius arisanus | reverse complement strand
AAAAAATTTTCCGGCGCCCTCGAAAGCCCCACTGTCCAATGTTTCCCTGGTTTCCAGCGATTGCCGTAGTTACCGACAAGGCATCACTTGAGATCAAGGTTCGGTTCTTGATCGCGAAGTAGGAGGGCGTAAAATCGCCAATCCAGAAAAAATTCTCTCCATCCGGGCCTTAACGGAAGACTTCAGCGTTGAACACTGTTTATTAGTTAGTGACATCACTTGTTACTGTTACTAGCCGTGTGAAACACAACTCCAGTAACAGTACCAACCTCTAGTTACCAAATCTAAAATGCACTAGAAATCACTATTACTGGACTTGTACTGTTCCCTGGCGGAACACACCCTTTATGTTAAGGCCCGGGTGGAGGGATTTTTGCCCGACATGTCCCTAGGAAATTTCCTGGAAAAAACGCGTTTTACGGGTAACTAAATGCCAGCTCCTGTAGGCCCTCAAAAAATATAATGGTTGGGTCGATCGACAGATAATTATTTTTGCCGGGCCGGTAATTAGGTCTCAGTGGTGGGAAATTGAGGAATGAACGTGTAAATTACGTTTAAAGAGACCCCCTAGATTTCACCAAGATGAATTCTACAATGATCGTTTGGGGAAAAATATGGTGGCTCAATCACTGCGGAATAAAAATACTCCCCATAATTTACACATCCACTTCTCACTCGCGACCCCCAATTACCGGCCCGTGAACACAATTATTACATTTTTCGCGATTTTTCCCGAAAAGATTCGATGCACAGAACGCCCGGAATTTAGGTTCGCGAGTACGAAGCGATCAGCTGTCAATTTTAGGGAAACGAAGTTTAGACAGATGGCGATAGTATGGCTTCTCAATCTCGGAGAGGCAAAAATGAGTTTCTCGGGAGGAGTGATCAGGAGCGTATGAAGGAGGGGCACTTTTGGGGGGATAATATCCCAATGGGGGGATAGGAATAAATGGTGCTGGGAGGGTGAATTTCTAAATTAGGGGTTAGATAGATGCGTCAAGATAGAGGGTGGGTGGAAGGGTGAAAGGGTGAAGGGACTGAGAAAGGGGTGCGTTTATAAACATGGTGTTTGTAGGCATGGTTAGGGGTGAAGTGAAGGGATGAAAATGGGATGAATGGTTGCAGGAAATTGGGAGGTTTTAAGGTGAATGGATAAAATGCTTCTGGATAAAATGGGGGGTTTTTACACCCTCATTGACACATTCCCAAGATGCCCGACGGAGTAAAAGTCTGTACGGGGGTAAAAAAAAAGTCTTTACAGGGGTGGGTAGATCGACTCAGGGGGTGATTCTGAGTCGATCTGTACCTATAAATTTCGACATTTTTTTTCCACCCTCACTAACCCTCTTGAGATGGCCGATGGGGTAAAAAAAAAGTCTTTACAGGGGTGGGTAAATCGACTAAGGGGGTGTTTCTGAGTCGATCTGTACCTATAAATTTCGACATTTTTTTTCCACCCTCACTAACCCTGTCGAGATGACCGATGGGGTAAAAAAAAGTGTTTACAGGGGTGGGTAAATCGACTCAGAGGGTGATTCTGAGTCGATCTGTACCTAGAAATTTCGACCTTTTTTTTCCACCCCCACTATTACATTTCCAAAATGGCCGATGGGGTAAAAAAAGTCTTTACAGGGATGGGTAAATCGACTCAGGGGGTGATTCTGAGTCGATCTGTACCTATCAATTCAACCTTTGTTTTCCACCCTCACTAACCCTCTTTCAAGATGGCCGACGGGGTGAAAAAGGGTCCACAGGTGTATGTAGATTGATTCACGGGATGATTAGACGGAGTTGCGGAGTTCAATCAGTGAATTGGAAAAAATTAAAAATAGAACGGTGAACTGAGTGCATTGGAACAAAATTAGGGGTTGAGGACGGGAAGAGTGTGCCAGGGTGCAAAGGAGGTTCATGGTGGCATGAATTCATTCGGCAAAAATGATGGTTGAGGGTGGAATGAGTCATAGGGAAAATGGGGACGGTGGGATGAGTGCATTGGAGGAAATGCAGAGTTAAGGCTGAGGTAAGTGTGTCAGGGTAAAATGGAGGTTGATAGTGGGGCGAGTCATTGGAAGAAATGAGGGTTGATGGTGGAATGTATGGATGGGACAAAATGGGGGCTTGACGGTAAAATGATTGTGTCAGGGTCAAGTGGGAGTTGAGGCTGGGGTGAGTGTGTCAGGGTGAAATGGAGGTTGATGGTGGGATCAGTCATGGAAACAATGAGGGTTGATTGTGGAATGAGTAGATGCGAAAAAATGGAGGCTTAACGGTGGGATGAGTGTGGCCGGCACAAATGGGGATTTTGCCCATGACCCATCGCACTATCAATCCCCATTTCACTCTGACACACTTATCCAACACTCAACAATTCATTTTACCCCATGCACTCATTCCATCATCGACCGGCAATTCACCCTGACACACTCATTCCATCCACAACTCTTCATCGTTTCCCATGCACTCATCCTTCTGTCAACCCCCATTTCACCCTGCAATACTCATCCCACCCTCAAACCCCAATCCGCCCTGATAAATTCAGTCGACCTTCAACCCCTCAGTTTCTCGCACGTATTCATCCCACCGTCAAGCCCCCATTTTGTCCCATCCACTCATTCCACCATCAACCCTCGTTGTTTCCATGACTCATACCACCATCAACCCCCATTTCTTCCAATGCACTCATCCTACCATCAACCCTCATTTTCCCCATAACTCATTCGACCATCAACCATCATTTTTTCAGAATGAGTGCATCCCACCATCAACCTCCTTTGAACCCTGGCACACTCTTCCCAACCCCTCAACCCCTAATTTTTTTCCAATGCACTCAGTTCACCTTTCTATTTTTATTTTTGTTCCAATTCACTGATTGGACTCCGCAACTCCGTCTAATCATTCCGCGAATCAATCTACATGCACCTGTAGACCCTTTTTTTACCCCGTCAGCCATCTTGAAAATGTATTAGAGAGGGTGGGAAAAAAAGGTCAAAATTTATAGGTATAAGTCGCCTCAGAATCACCCTTTGAGTCGATTTACCCACCCCTATAAACACTTTTTTTTTACCCCATCGGTCATTTTGAGGGAGGGTTAGTGAGGGTGAAAAAAAAAGGTCGAAATTTATAGATTCAGATCGACTCAGAATCACCCCCTGAGTCGATTTACCCATCCCTGTGGAGAAATTTTTTTTTACCCCTGTACAGACTTTTACCCCGTCGGGCATCTTGGGAATGTGTTAATGAGGGTGTAAAAACCCCCCATTTTGTCCATAAGCATTTTATCCCTTCACCTTAAAACCTCCCAATTTCCTGCCATCATTCATCCCATTTTCATCCCTTCACTTCACCCCTAACCATGCCTACAAACACCATGTTTATGAATGCACCCCTTTTTCAGTCCCAGTTTCACCCTTCCACCCACCCTCTATCTTGACGCATCTGTCTATGCCCTAATTTAATCAAATTCACCCTCCCAGCACCATTTATTCCTATCCCCCCATTGGGAAATTATCCCCCCAAAAGTGCCCCTCCTTCATACGCTCCTGATCACTTCTGCCGTGAAACTCATTTTTGCCTCTCCGAGATTGAGAGGCCACACTATCGCCATCTGTCTAAACTTCGCTTCCCTAAAATTGACAGTTGATCGCTTCGTACTCGCGAACCTAAATTCCCGGCGTTCAGTGCATCGAATCTTTCCGGAAAAAATCGCGAAAAATGTAATAATTGTGTTCACGGGCCGGTAATTGGGTGTCGCGAGTGAGAAGTGGATGTGTAAATTGTGGGGAGTGTTTTTATTCCGCTGTGATTGAGCCGCCATATTTTTCCCCAAACGATCATTGGAGAATTCATTTTGGTGAAATCTAGGTGGTCTCTTTGAACGTAATTTACACGTTCATTCCTCAATTTGCCACCCCTGAGACCTAATTACCGGCTCGGCAAAAATAATTATCTGTCGATTGACCCTACCATTATATTTTTTGAGGGCGTACAGAGGCTGGCATTTAGTGACCCGTAAAACGCGTTTTTTCTAGGGAATTTCTTAGGGACATGTCGGGCAAAAATCCCTTCACCCGGGCCTTAACATAAAACGCGCAGAATTCTTCCCTGACCGCTCTTAATGAAGCACGATTGTAATTGACGATGAAAAAACCCTATTATTTTTGACGATGCTGGGGATCGAACCGAGGAACCGACGATTACTGAACCTACGCCCTAACCACTCGACTACCGCACTTAGATAGATTCTTGATACCTACACAATCTGCAAGGGAGTATTTGATGACTTTGAAATTATTGCATGCACATTCTGAGCGAGAAAACATATTGGGTTCAAATTTTATTTCATTATTAAAAGATAATTATATTAATCATAACACAATCAACAGATGCAAGTTTGATGATTTTTTTAGACTCAAGATAATGCGCTCTTATGTTTGATACTTCACTATATATATTTCCCGTGCTTCGTATACATTTGAATAAAGATGTTTCGTCAATAGATTAACAATTGCTAGAAGAAAGAGGATTCTCAGAGAAGGGTAGAACAAATGAATATCAGATGAATCGGATCTGAACTTTGTGATCCTTTTTGTCGAGCTATTCAATTGAAAATCAAGGGAATTGAATCGGAAGGAGAACAAATTGTGTTGAGGCAGCTTGATCTCAGAGTGAGATCATGTTTATCTGACTTGCTGGGTCAAAACTTGGTCAGGACTTCATCAAGTGTCATCTGATCAGGCATGTTTGACCAGAACTTGATGTAAAGCCATTTGTAGTTTATAGGGTCCAATATACTGGCTCGAAACTTGATCAAGTTTTCATCAGGTGTCATCTGATCAGGCCTGTCTGATCAGACCTTGATCTAAATTCGCTAGTAGTTTTTAGGATCCGAAACGTTGGATCAAACCTTGGTCAGGTTCTGATCAGATCTTACCTGATCAAGCCAACCGCACTGAAACTGAATCAAGTTCTGATCGGACTTCAAGTAGACCTGAACTAATTTCCACTCGGGTACCTCATCGTTTCGGAAAGATTTTAAGATTTTATTTTACAATTAGATGGCGAAATCCACGAGATGAGGGTTTCCACGCTCGCCGGAAAGCTCAGGCAAAGACCCAGCTGCCTAATGACTTTTCACCACTTTTTTCTGCATTTTATGGTACCTGGCTGAGTGATGCAATCATGCTCATCGAGTCGTAATCGCCCACCATTTTATGAATTGCGGTTGCGCATGGAGACGCTATCTTGTTGCTCATTAAAATTCGATAGTTCGAATCCACAAATCGCGAAACTCTCTACCGGAAAATGACAATTCATTTTTCACAAAATTAGCGATTCTGTTATAGGAAATGACGATTACTTTCCTCCGAATTGGCAAAGCTCTCTTACGGAAAGGTACCATTGATTTTCCAGGCTATGATAATAAGGAATCAATAATACAACATTTTTATGAGTGACGGAATCGTTTAATTCAATTAATGCATATTGGATTATGGGATTAGAAAATAAAGAACATTTGCACTTGTTTTTTCATTTATATCTTTTATTCACCAGAAATAGTTCGTGACTTTGGTGTCCTCTACTTTTGCTACATGTGCATTTCCATTGTTTTTTGTCTTTATAAATTTTCGTGAGAAACAATTTATCATTAGGTGGCCACACTTTCCACACTTGAAACAAGTTGCCAATTTCTTGTTCATTTTTATTCGATTTTTGAAACTGTATGGTTTGGAAGTTGCTTGATGTTCATTAGTCACTACCACATTTAAAACTTTTGCACATGTGTCCTGTTGTTTATGAATTCGTTTACTTTTTAAGTCTAATAATTTAGCTTTGATAACTGCCAGAGTGAGACAGTCAGGAGATAATTGCTCAATCGCAGTCATTATACTGTCATAGGAACTGGGCAATGTAAGCAGTGCACGTGCCACTATATCTTTTTCACTTAATGTCCCACCGGATGCGACAAATTCCTCAAAAAGCTCCTCTAATTCAGAAAAATGTTTTAATAAAGTAGTATCATTTTGTAATTTGAATGTAAGTATTTTCTTCCAAATTGATAGTTCAATAGGTAGACTTTTTCTTTGATAAATGGCATCTAATCTTGCAATCAATTCTCTTGCCGTTTCTTCCTTTTTAGCGAAATGCCAAAATGAATCCACCAAGTTTGCCACTATCACTCCCTTTTCAACGGAATTATCTTTTTGCCATTCTTGTTTTCCTGTCTTTGAAGGTTCAGATTCCAGCACTCTAATTACTCGTAATTCTATGAGTAAATATTCAATTCGCATTTCCCATATATTGTAGGTTCTCCGTTGAACGGCTTAATATTTTTAATTTTTAATTTTTAATTTTTCTCCGTAAACTATAATATTCGGCATGAACTTTTTCCCTTTCCTTATTCTGGGGTCCTACTGCAATAAAACCATAAAACATATTTCCAGAAACGAAAATATAAAAACCAAAAGAGGAAGAGTGAATTATGTACTTGGGGAAATCTCCAAAAAATTCAACAATTCAGCTACCTACATCCGATTTGGCTACGTCGAATTACTGCAAGATTATTATTGTTGCCAAAAGGTAGCTACTGAAACCTTTAATTCAGCTTCTTAACCCAGCAATTAAGTTACCTAAGAGTTTTCTACGTTAGGGAACACTTTAAACATTATTGAGGCTCTCGGACGGATATCTATCTTCCCGCTGACTTTCATTTACCTAGGAATTGTGAATTTCAGTACCAAACCCCCAATTGTCTTCTCTACACCGGAAAATAGGCTATCTAATTACTCCTTACGCTAGGAAGTCGTTTCCGGTACCTGATCATTTTGTCTTGCTACCTGACGGCTACCTGCTCTATGGTAAACATAAATTAGGTAAAAAGCCGGGAGTCAACTACCAAATCGAATAAAGGCATTACCAAACGACTTGGCTCCGCTACCTCAACGAATTTTGATTTTCCCAACCCAAAGTCAGATCTTCCGGAGCCGGGGCTATAACGCCCTATTAGACCCATCATTAGAAGTACAATACCCCAATTGTGTGAAGCACAGCGTAGTCAGGATGTGTGGAGCAGCGTGTACGAAGTGGGGCGCAGTTAAACAGAGAGAGCACCACGCGCTTTCTTTTCAAATTAAAAAAGCCTTACCGCCTAAAAATTCGCACAATTTCTCACTCATTCAACGTGAAAAATGCTCCGTTGTATTGGGGGTAATTGTTCAATCATGATGGTGCTATAAATTCATTATTTCTTGGTTACCTAAATAGTGAATAATTAGTTTATTAAAAATTGGAAAAAATATGAGATGTCAGTTTTTTTAAATTCAATCAATAAATTCTGAATGTTCATTTGATAAATTTTGCCCACTCTTGAGCAGATCACATATTTTCAAGTCTGTGAACATTTTTCAATTATACCTTTACTCGATCACTCTCTGCAGTTGACTGGTTTCGAGTTTTTCTGCAGTAATTATTCATTTTCATGGTTAACTGGAATTGGATGAGTTTTAAAATGTTCAAGAGGGAGACGCGTTTTACCCCAATCGAATTTTAAACTTTTTTTATTGAGACGTCATTTACGACTTCCAGCGTTGAGTTATACAAAACATTGTAAAGACAACACGCATTTGGCCGAGCCTATATTCGGCAAAAGACATTTAACCATATCTCTATGCGTTAGTTTTTTTTTCTAATTTTTCATTTCTACCAATATAATTTGGTAGTTAGCTTCCGAATGGATCTGTAGCTATTCCTACAACAATTTCTTCAGAAAAAAAGAAATGTGCCTATATCCCGTAAACAAATCCAGAAGACAATCAGAGAACGGGTAAAATCAATTTTTACATATTTACATACCTTTTATACATTTCATACATTTCATACATATTTTCATAGCTATATATTATGCCTAATGAGAGGAGCTTTTGAAAGAAAAAAAGGAAATCCGTCGGGTTGTTCAGGAGATATTTAAGGAAATACATTCTAAAAGGTGTCATATGGCTGGAACTACTTGGCCGATTACACCCATCCAACATACTGATCTTCAATATTATGAAAGTTACAAGTGTTCCTAATTTCAACTTGCTATCTGTATTTTTAATCCATTTATCGTGTTCCCAACGTTTATGGCGATAAAACCTAAAAACGACGATATTATGAAATTTTGTCAGAACAGTATAAATATTTTGATTGATATAGATAGAATCTACTGAAATGCGTATTTTAGAAAGACTTGGAACCCCTGTAGTATTTTTTGGGATATCCAGGAAAAACGAAACTGATAGAGCTACAACAAAAGCTATGAATTTTCATATTGTGATTCCGATAAAAATTACTGTGCTGCCTTACAATCT
>NW_011887886.1:156458-181602 GCF_000806365.1 Fopius arisanus | reverse complement strand
TTCCTCAATTTCCCACCCCTGAGACCTAATTACCGGCCCGGCAAAAATAATTATCTGTCGATTGACCCTACAATTATATTTTTTGAGGGCCTACAGGGGCTGGCATTTCGTTACCCGTAAAACGCGTTTTTTCTAGGGAATTTCCTAGGGACATGTCGGGCAAAAATCCCTCCACCCGGGCCTTAAATTCAACTTCGGCAAAAATCGGAAACATTCGACGTTCATCGCTAACCAATCATATTGTGTTAAAAAATGTTTGGAGAAAATGCTGTGTAGCACAGTACAAATTGAAAGAGAGCACACTAAAAAATACCGATCTGGATAGGAATTTTTGAAGGATTTCTATCACTTTTTCTTTCAAACTAAAAAAAAAATGATAGACCTTCAAATTTTATAATGCTCTTTAGTAAATTTTATGGAGCCACACATGATTAATTACGGAATGTGTAAGAAAATTTGACATATTGATAGTAATTTTTATTTGTGAATCAAAGAAGTTCTAGTATTCTAGCATTTTGCACCACGATTGTCGTGCTCGGCACAGTAATTTTTCTTGGACTTTTCTCTCCGTGTAATTCAGGTTAAATTATCGAATCTGGGACGAGAAATTTAACGCAAGTATAAACGTGTCAAGTTTTAATTGCAATGTTTTTCCAATTGGACATTGTTTGAGTTCATTTTTATTAGTACAATTCCACCGTTTGGATTTCCGAGAAACCCACCTTCATTATATGATAGTATCATACAAACCGCTCTTTCCATTGAGCATTGTCCTTCATCAAAGATCTTGGCATACTTATCATTTATTAGGGCAATGCTAGTTTCATACTTCGCTATTTCCATTATCAATAAAAACGGAAAATTAACGGATTTTTACAGATTTTTTCCATGCGATAAAATTGCACGAATATGGTTAATATTCTTCCAAAATCTATTCAAATATCACATTTTATTCCAAAATGTCAGAAACTGAAAGTGTTGGATTTTGAATTTCTATTTGAACAATTTAGCACTATATTTACTATAATATATCTCTGCTACTTTGGTAAATAAATAAAATTAAAAAAAAAACAATTCAATTTTGTCAATCATAATCAAGCAGCCTCTTTTCCCAAGGCTGCTGCCATAAACTTCGTCTAAGCCTAACTCGATTTTTTGTTGAGCAGTTGTAGAACATTTGGTATGATATGTCATTATTAGCTAAGTGCAAATTTTTCTGCTTTCATCAATATAACGATCTTTTTTAGTGGAGCCAGTCAGCTTCAGTGAAGTTTTAGCTGGTAGGTTTTCCCAGTCCTGTTCGTATCATCAGCCTTGAAAATTCTTATCAGAGTTATAGTATTTTTTTAACAACAACTATTACGAGTATTACTTATACCACTATTTATCTATGATTTTTTTTCAAATTATTGGGTAAACTTTATCCCATGAAGTATCGCTCTACCTCGGAGTTTCGAATACTCGATCTATTTTATTTATTGAATTCCTGAAAAAATACCGTCTGAACGCAAAATAATTTTTAAGGGTGATTCATCATCATGAAAGCATTGCAAAAAAAAAGTTTCCACGTATTGCTGCCTATTTTGCATAAAAAAATTATATTTATATTTCAAATTAGAAAATAGAATGTTGAAAATTCCCACTCGATCGCACGGCGGCCTTCTCTCGGTATCGGTCGAACCAGGCCTCAAGAAGGGAGAAAAGTCGAAATAGGGCAGGTAGCTTCGTTAAGTGGATGAGACCCCTCTCTCAGCTCTCACTAACGAATCTCGGGAGCCGCTTGAGCTCGATGAGCCGAGATTGCCGGGTCCTGAGTGTGACAATAATATTGTCAGTCGTATTTACAAAAATTAATACTGCAACACTAATTAATTGAAATTTCATGGAAATTTGCAAATTCTTCGAATTATTAAATCGACAATTGTCAATAATGTTTTCAGTGTTCTGCTACCTTTGGGGAGCTGCAGCGAATTCTCCAGAGATCCTAAAGCAAATTAATGGTATCCCTGGACTTGAGGGAGCAAACTTAACTGCCATTAACCAGACTGTAGCACTTGGGAAAATTAATGAGATGAAAGAATTGTTGAAAGAAAAATGTGATAAGAATGGAGGAACAGGGACTTTCGATAAAGTTTTTGCTGCCAAAGACGAACTTTTTAATTGTGTGAAGAACTTAGTGAACTTTACTGTCCTCAACCAGGAGATGGAGGCCGCTAAACCTACTGGAGATCTTGACATTGTTTTTAAGAAGTATTGTGATAAAAGGGGAATTTTTGAAGAGTGCATTTCGAATTTCACTAATGTTTTGGATCCTTGCTTGGAGCCCATAGAGAAGGATAATCAAGCAATAGTAAAAGATGCTACACATTCAGTGTTGGACTTCATTTGTCATAAAGAAGGTGATCGAATTGCATGTAAGTAGAGGGAACAGCTAAATGCACTAAACCTTCCTGTAGTTAGTAATGGTACATTTGTTATTTTCGGGTTTTCTCAAAACATGCATTCAATGGGGCTTATTTCATAACGTTATCCCATATTGGTGTACTAATATTCGATTATACGCTATAGTAATACTGTTGATCGATAATTTTACCTAAATTGAATAAAACGGAGAATTTCCATTGTTAAAATGAACATACATAATGTTGAAGATATCTTCGAATTGAAGGGACTGCGATCCAAAAAATTATAACAATACATGATGACAATGAGAGGCATCATTTAGACATTATTAATTTTCGCATAATTTTAAAGAATACCTGAATATTTCTATCATTGACCGTTTTTGTTTCCAAACGAGAAAGATTTTTCGGTCACTGAATCTGGGGAAATAGATTAACTTCTGGTGCACTTATTACTATAATTGGCTTCCGGATGGAGGCCGCGTTTTGATTCAACATTCTGCCAGAGCTCCCCAAACATTGAACACTCCAAGAATAATAATTATTATACTATGTGTCTCGCCCTACGAGATTATAAGTGTAGTAACGTTAATTATACCTTGAAGTCACAAGATTCAGAGTAAAACAAAAGATTTTTGGATTTGCCATGTGCTGTTGGTTTCTCTCAATCGCTTTCATTCGTTTTCTTGTGCCGAAAAAGTCAACACGTTCTTAGTAAAAAAATCGTATCCGGTTATGGGAAAACACGGGAAAAGATCAAGAAGCAGGAGCAAGAGCAGATCAAGATGCAGGGAGAGGGAAACCGATCGCATCTGGGCTCAATTAAATAAAATGGAACAACTTATTGAGTCGAAATTTACAGACAAATCTCCCAAGCCTCCAGATGACATCGAAGAAAACTCTGGAATCGAAACACCTTCCTCTCCCAACGACAAAGGTGAACTTTAAGGCAATTCTTTCTTTGAGAGATCCTTATACGCAATATATACACCTATATGAACGAACTTATACAAGAGATAAGTCAATGTTCGGATAATCTGTATGGTTGAGCTTATCCGAGAGGTAAGACATAACCAAAGTATGATATTCTCTAACGACACACCCTTCCCCATCAGATCCTCTTCCCAATGAAATTAATTACGTCTGTGTCTCATATTCTCCAAAGACAAATACCCAAAACCCTTGTGACGAACCCCATTTAAATAACACCTCACTAAATGACTCAGGTAAAATTCCAACCGAGAAAAAATCTCGGAACGCGGAACCTACGGAGATTGACGAGGACACTCTCCCAATTCTTGACGACGATTCCACACAAAATAAAGAACAGGCAGTCATTCATCTGAGTATTGCGGTGCGCTGGAATGGATGGCTCAAAACATCCATGGACAAGAAATATAAGGCAGAATTCCTGAAAAAATACCAAAGAGAAGGTGATTGCCACTTGGAAGCTTAAATTCTTAACCCAGAATTGACCTTTTCCCTCTCAGACAGTACCCTCAAGCGAGATAAATATATGTCGACGACACAAAATCTCGCGGACTCTGGATTATTAGCATTAGCTGCGGTTACGAACATTTAGATTGAAGGGAAACTAGCTGACCCCAAGCTAATCATGGAAGAAAAACCTTGCAGGTTGATTACACCTTTTTTTATGGAAACTGGAACAAAATAACTTCTGATCGATTTATCTCCCAAATTGTTCAGGGTTACGAGATTGACTTTGCACAAACTCCCTTCCAATCGAAAATGATTAAACAAAATTGGACTTCAACTGAAAAGAATATCATCCAAGGCGAAATTCACAGACTACATTGATGCAATTAAACCTTGCAGTGAATTTCAAAATGAATTCATTTCCCCCTTTTTCCTGCGTCGAAAACCAAATGGCGAACACCGATTTACTTTAAACCTAAAAAATCTGAACCAACTCATTGAAACTGAACACTTTAAATTGGAAGACTTTAGAACAGCGTGTAAATTACTTGATCAAGGTATTTTTATGGCCACTATAGATATGAAAGTCGCCTACTTCTTAATTCGCGTCCAATCTAGAAAATACCTTCCGTTCCTTTTCGAAAAAACCCGATACCAATTTTCATGACTTCCATTTGGCCTGTCCACAAGCCCTCTCATATTTACAAAACTACTTAAACCAGTAGTTAGCTGACTTAGAATCAAAGGACTCATGTCTGTCATTTATCTCGACGACATCCTGTGTTTTGGTGCGACGACTGCCGATTGCGAAAACAATATCAAATTCACCCATCAATTTTTAGATCATCCAAAAAAACCGAACCGCCAAAAGAGAAAATGACAAAAGTCATGAAATTATTGAAAAATTTTGAGCTGAAAACTTACTGCTCAATACAAGAATTCGCTCAACTTATTAGTACATTAGTTTCATGTTCTCCCGGGGTAAAATATGCCCCTCTTCACTGCAAAATGCTAGAAAGAGCTAAGGGCTAAAGGCTCTGCAAAAATATCATATGGATTTTTTCCAAAAAATATGCATTCCTGAATTCGTCAGCGAAGACTTAAAATGGTGGAAACTAACATTACCAAACACGTCACGCATCATTCGACAAAATATTTTCACCATGGAAATTTGTTCAGACGCTAGCCTCATGGGCTGGGGAGCGGCATATGAAAATAAGGGCGCTAATGGTCAATGGTCTTTCCAAGAACGTCGGCTAGAGATTAAACATCCAATCCTTTGCTTGCGATATCAAGGATTGCGAATTGCTCCTTAGGGTCGACAATACAATAGACTCTATCATATACTAACAAAATGGGAGGAACGATATCAAACTCTTTATACCAACTAGCGAAAGAATTATGGGATTGGTGTGAACAAAGAAGAATCTGGGTACATGCGGCATATATCGGTTCAAAGGAAAATATCGAAGCGGACGCGCATTCACGAAATTTTAATAGACACTGAATTGAAAATTGGCTGATTACGCCTCCAATAAAATTAAAGATACTTTCGGGAAACCGGATATTGACTCAATGTAAGATATTTTACCCATGGGGTCGTGACCTGAACGCATACACCTCAGATACTTTCACTTTATCTTGGTCCTCTGAATTCTTTTAGGCCTTTCCACCATTTTCGATAATTCCCAGGGTCTTACGAAAAATAAAAAACGATAAAGCAACAGACACTCCCGTAGTTCCCTGGTGGAGTAACCAACCCTGGATCCGCATGTTCCAAAAAATGATAACAGATAAAGTTTTAACTTTCCACCCAGACCCTAATCTATTACTATCTCCCTGCAGGTCCCAGATACACCCGTTAGCGTCAAAACTTACCCTGGTAGCCACGAAATTATCAAGCTAGCATGAAAAAGGAAAAACATTTCGGACGAAGCCATTGGCACCATGGCTGCCTCAATTAAAGACTCGATATTTAAACAACATAATTGCACCTTCAAAGCCTGGAGTTAGAACACGAACCGCCAAGAGGACACATTTGATATATCCCCATCCAAGGTACTTACATTTCTCTCAAAAAGATTCGCCACAAACGCTGGTTTCGGAGTAATAAATTCATCTAGAGCAGCATTATCCTTTATTTCACCAACTAATCTGGGTGAGGATCCATCCATAGCCAGATTTGTCGAAGGTTGTTACAACAAAAGACCATCGAAACCACGTTATGAAACCACTTGGAATGTTGACCCTGTTTTGAAGCATCTAGCTGAATGGTATTCACTAGAAGATTTAAAATTTAAAGAAATGACCTTTAAACTAGCAATGCTAGTGGCCCTGGAAACCGCACACCGACAACAAACACTATTCTCTATTAGATTAAAAAACATTCAAAAGAATGAAGAAGGCTTTGAAATTAAAATACCAGACCTTATCAAAACTTCGAAACCTGATAAAGCTCAACCGTTACTTCGAGTACCGGTATTTGAGCAAAATACAGGAACAGTGCATTGCCACATCACTGGAAAAATACTTAGAAATTACCAAATATCTTTTGTTTTACTCTGAATCTTGTGATTTCAAGGCATAACTAACGTTACTATACTTATAATCTATCGGGCGAGACACTTGTATAATTTAGATCAATCTTCGCCCGCCGTCGGCCGGCTCGGTTGATCGCCGAATCATGTAATCATGGGCGCGATAATAATAATAAACCGGGATAATAATAATCATCGTCCCGAAACCCTCCAACAGAGATTATGGTGTCTTTATTGTTTATTTATTTTTTCAGTGTTCATTGGCTCCGGTGGCAAGGAATGTTTTCAGCAGAGATACACTGACGTGGGGAAATGTATAAATGCTACATATAGCAAATATATTCGAACTAACGACACTAAGCCTGGAATGTCAACATTTGATAAAATCCCTATTTTCCAATTTGATGCTCAAAAATGCAGGTGAATATATTATCAAAATCTGAAAGAAATCATGCAAAATACGGAAAATTATAGAAATGGTTGACGAATATGCGAGGATTGCACGAACATATTGAATCTCTTTCGAAAAATCACAGATATAAGGAACATTTCAGTTGCACGGTACAATTGTATCACAGCTGATGCTTATTCTTCGGTCTGGCTTTGCCCATACTTATAGACAGTAAATTTGTACTAGGTGATGTAGGACCATTCTGGTAAACCTCCCCTCTCTACAAACATCTTATTGCTGTGCGGACATGCGTTGATCGAGTAGTTGCGTGCCGTTTATGCGCTTGTCGATAAGTCGGCTCAATCAAGTTCGGTGAGACAAAGGACATCAAACATTACATTGGCCCCCGTTTGGTAGGAATAGAATGTCTGGCTCCCACCATATTTTCGTTACTGGTCTCCATACTATACGGATCCGAAATGTTTTCTTTCTACAAAAAGTGATACAATCTACCCCTGCCCTGCTAGGAATCGCCAAGCATTGACAGCAGGGCCAAGCTTGGTTGACCCTATACTGCCAAGCCTGGCATTTCCTAGCCTGAGTCTGGCTTGAACCTATGGTGATGCCAGGCTAGCCCAAGGTCATTTCGGCAGGTCACTCTTTTTTTTTTTTTTTTTTTTTTTAAAGAGGTTTTGGGGAACCTTACATAGGTTCTGGCCATGGTCAATCAAGGCCAGATCTCAGATTCCTACTGAGTAAACCCCCTTTTTCTTCCTCTCATCGCCTGGTCCCTTGAACCCCCCGCGGAACCGCCGGCAGGCATTACCTCATGGGGGGGGGACATCAGCGGTCAGGTCCGCTCTCCCTGCACCTGTGAACAGATTAGAGTACTAGTAGCTCACCTACCTGCGATGTATTTTCGGGAAATAATACGTTGTAGCGGCCAGACGAGTTGAGACCTAGCTGGACGGCTAACGAACAATTGTGCCTCAGAGGGACACTTCTTGAATCGACCGTCTATGCACATAGAGCGAGTCTGATACGCGGATTTCTCAATCCCGTAAAGGGGAGAAACATCTAGAGAGCTTACTTAGCTGAGGCCTCAGTCCGGTGGAGGAGAAGTACAGATAGAGAGCGAGACGGTCGAGCCCTCGATCCTCCAGAGGAAAGTTATGACTAGGAACCTTGTTGTTTCCTCAGATCCTGAAGAGGAGAAAAGAGAGATACCGGCGATGAGAGAGGTTAAGCGGAGCGCTTAGAGAGCCAGCTTGGGAGTTCCTTGCTCAACACGAGCCGAGCATGAACAGAGATAGAGTGCCTGTTGTGCAGGGCCTCATATCAGAGGTGGTGGGAACTTAAGCTCCCAGAGCTACTCCAACTCCCAACCCCCATTAGGCAAACTTGTCCCAAGCCATAAAGCTTATAGTTGCACCCCCTTCGGTCCCATGATGCCCTGCGCGTAGGCAAGAGCAGTGAGGATATTGAGCAGAAACTTGGTGGTGGGAAAAGTAGAATAGACAAATTTTCTATTTCCGCTACTGGAAATATTGCTTCAATTATTTCTTTTTTTGTTGTTATGATTTGATTGATTATTGGTTGTTTTTAATCGACTTTATAAACTTTAACTGAAGATGTAATTTTTCTCTCTCAAGTTCCCGAGCATCCCACTTTCATTTCCACCGATGAATGTGAAACCATCATTTTTTAATTATATTTCTTTTTAATCAAAGAGAAAATGTCCAAACACGTGCATAACAATTCAAACCATTTTGCCCCTGCTTTTCCGTCACACGCATGGGCCATCTATCGATGTTACCCCCTTTACACAAATATATGACAACTCTTATAATCACGTTAGGTCCCTTATAATTAGAATCTTAATAATTTTATAGCAAAAGCGCTCATCTCAGGAGTAAAACGATGCAGCGAGTCTTCCTAGTCCACCACCCTCTATGAAACTGATTTTAACAAAAAGTTACAAAGTCCGCTTTGTTAACTTAGTATTTTACTATTAGAGTTCATTCATTTCATTTTCATTTTGAATTCTAACAGAAAATGGGGTACGGTCATCGCAGAAGCCAGCTCCAGTATATATAGGGCATTTTCCGAAAAACTAAGACGAATAAAATCGTGAAATTTGGATTTTGCTGATTTTTTTCCTGGTAATAGTAGGCAATGCGAGAAACATCTATGAACTTTTGCACATTTATTAACCTAACCTTTTTCGAAATGAGAATTTGTTCTTTTTTTTTTTAAAGTCCTACACGGAGAGAAAATTCCAATAAAAATTACTGTGCACTACAATCGTGGTGCAAAATGCTAGAATACTAGAACTTCGTTAATTCACAAATATAAATTACTATCAATATGTCAAATTTTCTTATACATTCCGTAATTAATCATGTGTGGCTCCATAAAATTTACTAAACAGCACTATAAAATTTGAAGGTCTATCATGTTTTGTTTGAGTTTGAAAGAAAAATTGATAGAAATCCTTCAAAAATTCCTATCCAAATCGGTATTTTTTATTGTGCTCTCTTCTAATTTTTACTGTGCTACACAGCATTTTCTCCAAACATTTTTTAACCTAATATGATTGGTTAGCGATGAACGTCGAATGTTTCCGATTCTTGCTGAAGTTGAATTTAACAATGGTAACTGTTGCGACGACTATGAATTTTTATTTGGCCGATAACGAAGTTTTGCTCGGCCGATGAAGAAATGTTACTTCATGGCATAGTAATTTTTCTCAGGCCTGCGGTTTACACCTAGATTCTAAGGCAGTAGAGTAATTTTTATCGGAATCACAATATAAAAATTCATCGATTTTTCTCTCCGTGTAACTTCCCGAAAAATCCAAATGAAGCTTCTTTTCTTTCGCGCATTCAATTTTGAATTATATTTTTATTTTTTAAAAATGCATAAATGGAGATAATTTCTAAAGTCATTTCCACTTTTTAAGGAGAAAATAAAAGGTTGTCGGCGGGTCGGGCAGTTTCTTTTTTTTGTAAAAATTCTCGCAATAAATAAATTTTTTCCATGAATTTTGACATTTTTTCATCATGGGGAACCAATTCCTTCTATATACTATTCCAGTTGTAATATTTTCATCGCATTTTGCTGCATTCTGAAATATCAATACTTGATTTTTTAGATGAAAATCTGTACTCTGCTCTTTCTAGCGCAAAATTCGAAATATATATAGAAAGGAATACTAAGCAACCATTAATTAGATATTTTCATACAAAAAATTAAGTATCGATGTTCCAGAATACACACAGAAAACACTATATTTAAAATAGCAGAGTTAAAACGTAATTTACGCGATTCCTGATCGCGTACATTGCGAGTTTAAAAATTTGAAAATTACGGACTGAAATTGTAAGATTCGATCTTGTGAATGACGTGCTTAGCCTCGTAATTTACACTCCCTTTCCCCTAATTTACGCTATTTCAATCACCTCAAATCTGTGATTGGAATGATAAATGCAAGGACATATTAGAATAACTTTTTTGGTTAACATCAAATCTTCATGTTTGAGGATATTTTGGGTCATCTGGCTTTCAATGATTCGTTCTCAAAGTTTTTCCAAGCGAATAAAAAAAAATTTTTTTTACTTGGGAAACATTGCTCGAAGGTGATAGAAATCGAAGATGGCAAATTCTGAGAGAAATACTAAGCTATCTTTCATGGCTTCCGTAAAATTTTTCAAATTTGTAAAAATTGCCGAATTTCCAACATTTTTTTAGTTTTTAAATACTTTTTGGAAAAATGTTGAAAAAAAGTAAAAAAAAGTCATGTTCAGATGACCCAAAATATCCTCAACCATGAAGATTTGATGTTACCCAAAAAAGTTTTTCTAATATGTATAACGAGATTTTTCTCGCAAAAGGTTGAAATCCCCTTCAACCGAAAAGAATCCAGTTGTATGAACAGTGGAGACGAAAGAGACATCAAGCGGAGGCCGAAAAGGCTTCGGATAGGCTGCCGCTGAGTTGATGTTTGCCCAGCATTGATAGGGAGTATTGTCGCCGACGTGCGAGCCTTCCAACCTGGCAACTCAAATGTGTTTACCGATTTAGACTAGGGACCAACGGCCAGGTGAGAGGACTAGCGCCTCCAGGATCCTGTCGGGTTGATTGTCCGAAGAAGGTCAAGTTAATTTTATTAAGATGATACAAAGTCAAGTATTGCTAATATTTTGACGAAGGCTCTGTATGAAGTAAAGATTATTAAACTAAGACAAAAATTAAGACTAAGATTGTAATGGGATTTTTAGAAATCCCGCACATTAAACTGAATTTTGGATTAAGTGATCTTCTCTTTGCAGCTCACTCGAGTTTCCCCGGAAATTGCTCGATCTGTCCAAGCGCGTGAGGACGTGAGAACTCGAGTGTTTAGGGCGTAGCAGGCCTACGGACAGGCAATAGCACTGAACGGACATGTAGAAACACTCCCAGTCCCTCTATGAGACTTCCCGGCATATAGCATAAGACTCATACTGGCGTACGCGCGCTCGATATTAGACGAGGCGGGCATTCGGACGGCTCATCATTCCGAAGGGTTGTTCGAAGGGGTCAGTGGAGACATTTTAATTCGGCGCGCTCCAAAAGAAGCTAGTGCCAGGGATATCCACACTGCACCACGAGAATAGTAACTCTCTTTCAATTCTTTTCGTCTTATTTTTCCACTGATGGTCATCAGTCTCGTGTTCGATAAATTGCGTTACATCCGTGATAATGATGACTGGGCTCAGGCCCCATCTATGATCATGCCCAAAATCAGTCTCTGAACATGACATCTGAAGTCAGATGACATCTCTCGGCCTCCTGTTGATCTTCGAAGTAGGTCCTCAAATGGAATGCAATGGCCTGTCCTTTTGATTTAAAATAAAATCAAATGAAATTAATCTGATTTCTCTCCTTTCTCAGGACTCTCCTCCATTGAAGGTGACTTCCCGTCGATTTGAAATTTTGAAAACGCTTAACATTTTTTTGAATTCTGATTTCTGATTGCTAAAAAATAACTGTTCCAATGCACAACATTGGAACCTGGTATTCTGTGGACGATTTTCCAGTCTTCTCTTTCTAGAATCTAGATCTGAAAAGCCTTCATGATTTGATACTTGTTCTGTTTTTATTTTCGTACAGAGGGGTTCTCTCCAGGATATCGAGTTTGGCGTGTATTACCTTGGCCATTCATTCTCCCTAACATGTCAGGTTCCACGTTCCATCCTGCCAACCTGACAGGGTTCACTTCGATTAAGCTTGCCTGGTTGAACGAATATATTTGCGTATGAGTGAAAATCATCAGTCGCAATCTCATAAGTCCCAAAATCTGGTAACCTGAAGTTCCTTTAAGTCTTCAATTTTAATTAAGGCTTAACACTGATGAACTTATTGCAAGAGTGGCCTCCATAGTACTATCATAGATGAAGGTCCCTTCGATACCGACTCTGGTCACAGTCACAAATCTGTAGTGTAAAACATTCCCGTGATTTTTTTTATATAAAAATGAAAAAAAAATCTAAATGCATTCAATACATGAGAGATTACAATCTGTGGCTATTTCTTCGACAGGGTTTTCAATACTTTTACTAAACTTTTTCTCTTTTCAGTGATGCGTCCGAAACTCAAGCTTGCATCGTGAGAGAATTGGAGAAATGTGATGATCCTACACCTGGAAATCTCATGGACTCCTTAATGACCTTTGTCAAACGCCAAACTCCCTGTGCAAAGTTTGTGAGATCTAATGCTGAAAGATCAGTAGCAGAACCAGTTATCAGCGGAGCAGTTTCCACCATACCTTACTCTATCATTTTATTATATATCCCTATCCTTTTAACCTTTGTCTAAATTTATAGAGCCCACGTTGATCATGATTCTGAGCTGATCACTCAATTGCAAAATTAATGTAACTTTCAAATCAATTGAGGTGGACAAAAATATATGAAATTCATGACAAATTACTTACTTATAAATATATATCTATATACATAATGCTCACTGTTTCAAAAAATTGAATAGAACCTCAGAATAAAATTTCAGAATGTTCGCGGTTTAAACAGAATTTAAGAAAGACTCTTAATGAAAGATTTGCACATATTTATATATTTGTCGACATGACTAAAGGCGAGGAGCTCCCCACCTCGGGGCTACAAATTCTCCAGATGGAAAATCTATAGGAGGGATGTCGAGAATTCGGCGGGCGAGGGCACATTCATGTTTATGAAAGATAACTTAGCATTAACCGAAATTGAAAACGTGGACAGAACATTCCCTTCGATTTATCAATGTGTCCCCTGAAATGAGTGGTCCTGTCACTTTATCGTTGTCCAAATCAGGCATGGGCAATCTCCAGGTAGCTCGGAGCAGAGCCATAAACTCGAATTAGAAATCCAATAAAGTTTACAACCATTTCAATAATAAGGGTCTTAGTACTAGCATAGTGGGGGCAGTAGTGGGGGCTTCACAGGTACTAAGGTGGGGAGTATCCCATGAAGCATCTGGCAAGAATTTATCCTCCGGAAGGGTAAAACTTGTCGCGCATCTGATTATTTTTTAATGCACACATGAAAAAAAAATTGAAATTTTTCTGATCGACTTATTTCGCTGCTTTTCCTTTACTTGAGTCTCATTTCTCCTCTTTTCCTTTTCTTAAGCGTCACCCCCACTTCGGTTGATCTCAGCGGAGGAGAAGGGCCTTTACGATCTGGGTCATAAAGGCCCAGCACCCGATACAATGGGCTTTCGTCTACCCTTTGTTACGCACTAATAGAGGTCGGGAGCACGACTTGCTCTCAGAGCAGAGTTTGCCCAGCCCTGGTCCAAATTACCAGCTATCGAAAGATGAATGGGAAAAACAATGGCAAACCGCACTGTTAGCTCCAAAGACGTTTTCGGTGGACGACTTTAACGGGCATCACACTATGTGGAACTGCGGGCGAATGACGGCGTAGGCCCGTTTCGTCGCCTGTTTAACATTGTTGTTCCGCCATTAACGAGCACTTATCGTTTAGGCGCTCGTACACTTACAGTCGATTTTTATCGCTGTAGTTGATAAGTTGTGGTGACCACTGACCACTGACCACTGGTTGGACTAGAACATCGATGAACGGTGGATAAATCCAATTTGAAGAGAATTGTCGAAGTTGAAAGCAATTTTAAATTTTAAATTTTAAACTTTTGGCAGTTTATTTGACTTATTGTCCATGGTGTTTGACGCCATAGTGGACTGTTTGGGATTTCTTGATCTGTTTCTTCGGTAGAGTCATTGGATTTTTATTGGAATTATATTTCGCTAACTCGTGATTATTTTCTCTTTATTTGGAAGATCTGGGGTTTTAACTGAATTTAGTAACGACTCTTGTCTGTCTTATTTTATATTTTTTGCTTATTGTCGCCTCGAATATTAATTTTCTTTTATTTCGGTGATTCTCGAAATTTCTAGGTCACTGTTATTATCCTTGAATTTTTAATCTGTTATTTTTCATGGTCGGTGAAGCCACTTGTTGTATCAAATATTATTTTTGAATTTTAAAGCATTGGAAGTGGGTTTGCAGCGTCTGTCGACGTTCGAGGATTTGTGTTATGCCGAGAACCTTTTCGGTTATTGTCGACATTTAGTCAGGGATTTTGAGATATGTTGTTTTATTCCAATAAAAACCCAATCATATTAGGTAATTTTTTGACCCCGGAGTACTTGCATTTTTTTCATGTATAATTATCAGAATCTTCTAGGACAGTATTTGCAATCGAGCCGCCTCCGTAGTTAATATCCTGCTTGGTCGTCAACTGCCATAATGATATTATTTAATTTAGATTTTTGCCCGTTTCAATATAAAGCATCATGTCGTTTCACATTTTATAGTTTTCAGTTTGGTGACCGAGACCTGCGTATATTTGTCTGTTCTTCTCTGGAGCGCAAGACACACCACAATAGGCTGTCCCGTGAATGTCCTTCAATTCACACGAAGGCGGAGATTTTTTCATTTCTTGTTTTCCTCTTCCTGCGGTGCCATGGGGCCGACTTCTTCCCCAACTGTACTGCATTTGCACGGGCGCTGAAGGAAACCACGGAAAACCTCAACCGGCTGATAGTGTAGGGTAGTCTTTCTGTCACACTAACTAGAAAGATAGACTGAGTCTCCACACCCGCGCCTTCTATGCCGCAATTCGACCGATTTGTGTTCCTAAACAATCGATCTAAGTACTGACCCAAAGACACGTTACTTAGCTTGGATGTTCGCTGGAGCAACACCTTACTCGCTGAACCATTACCGTCAGTCAAGTCCAATATAACACAGATTTTCTCTACACCAGATATGCCTGACAAGCTCAATTGTGGAATCGCGGATGAACCAAACGGGTCACACCACTTTCCAGTTTTCATCAATGTCATGGTTACTAAACATCGTGATTAGAAAAACACGATATACGCTACATTTACACAGGATATACACATCTGATATACACATACATTTACGATATACACACCTAAAACCGCCTCGATAAGAGTGACTGAGCAACTAGAAAACAACACAAAAAAAATTCGACATCTCAGAATTAAACGAACTCTTCGTTTCCAACAGTTGACTATTCAGGAAATGGCGAAATGGGGAAAATTGAAGACCCTAGTCATGACAATACATTTGACAAAGTATTGAGTAGAATAATGATGGAAAAATTGTTAAGATCACAGGAGTTGACTACTTTCTTCTCTCGTAATCAGACACCAGACCCCGGGATGAAAAAATCCGAGTCTCTGTCGGCATGAGAGACGTGCGTCTGCGTCTCTCGACGAGTATCGCTTAGCGCCATTATACATACTTTTCGGAGACTCACCGTGAGGCGATCAGAGTCTCGCTGCGAGAGACGTTCTTCTTTGCATGCGAGACGCTTTCGAAGTAGAGTAGTCTCTCAAGGTATGTCCTGAAAATTCCCTCACCGTTTTCCGTATAGAGATTATTGAGAGGCAATAATTAAACTTGCAGCGCTTAATCTTTATTTATTAACAAAATAAGATACAAAATTGTCAATTATTCTTGACAGAATCATTGAAAAGATTTTTTTTAAGTGGAATATTTTTCGTTATTGCATTATAGCTTTCACTTTTTCATTCTAATTAACATAAACATAAAATTAAAGTACTAAAGTACAATATTAAACGGATAGAACGTTTTTTTTTAACCAGACCAAAATGATAATTATAATAATCGTTAAGAGGAAGCCAAAACAGCAACTAAACGTTTCATTACCAAAATTACATCTGACAAGGTTTTAAAACTTTCCCGTGTGATTTTCCAATCATTCTCCACTAGTCATATACACTTTTCTCCTAAAGTAACATGGGTCGTTTTGCAAATACTTATGGTATGATCCACTCACATTGCAATCTTTTTTAAACGTAAAACTTACCATTTAAAGCAATAGACTCTTGACCATTTTTAAAGATTTTGGTACCTGAACTCATTGGTGTATGTACCGAAACGATTATCCTGAGGCATAGGTGGCCCATAATAGTTAGCCTGAAAATTCTCCGTTGACTGAACGTCGCTACCTACATAATTATTATTATTATAAGGATAATATTGTGCTGGTTGAGGGAATCCCGAATTGTACATAAAAGTGTCTTGAAAACTCCAAGGATGATAGTGCATATTTCCGGGTGCATTTTGATGTTGTGGGGGCAGTGATTGCAGTCCCTGAATGAGTGAACTATTCTCTTTGTTCCCATTATTCACGACATTTGATGTCAGAGCTGGCTGTGAGATATTTCTGTTCACGTCAAGAGAACCAGCAGAAGAAATAGCCGACACTTTACATGAATTTTGTTCCTCTTGATTCAAGTTCTTAGGGCTCAAAGGCTACTTAACTTGTACGGTTTCACTTACAGACCCTTTTTTAGTCTTACCATCAGTGGAATATGAAACAACTGTCTCACACGAATCTTTCTTCGCCTTTTTTAAGGCTATGGGGCTTATATTATTCCAAGCCAAGTCCACAATGAATGATGATGATAAGAATGAGGATGAACGATGTCCAAGCAGATATTGATCATCACTCAGATGCCGTTTTCTTTGTAGTTTCTTTCTTAGAGTAGACGTTTTGATGTCTTTAGTTAACGAACTGCACCTCGATTGAGATTCAACTGAAAAGTCTCCTGACTGATTACGAAAAATGTAATTTGTAATTCGCAGGGTCAAATCCTTCTGGTTGAATTTTGATGAATGAGATGAATTATCTTTTATTCCCGTCATACCGTCAGTCCATCTAGTGAATTTCCGAACCTCCGAATTATCAGAACCTTCTTCAACTTTAGACTCTCGTCTAGCTTGACGCTTCTTCTGAGCATGTGAATCACTTGTCCCACCCAGGTGATTAATTTTCTCTTCCATATTTGAGCGACTACTCTTTGAGGAGATAGATAAAATACTCTCATGAGAAGTCAAGATGGTAGCCTTTGATTTTTTAGATTTCTTCTGTTGTCGAGACCCCTTCTTAGACAATGGTCATATACTGCCCTGTTTTTTGTCATCTAAGGCTTTTTCTATTTCATTTTTCAGCGTTTTTTTTTCAGTCACCCTCTTCTTCGCTGCGCGAAGTGAACCACACATCAAATTTACAACTCGATTGTAATTTACTGGTGGGTCTTCTGCATGCAGCGTTACGTAATCTGCGATAAAAATACATAAAAAATTTAGACGTTTTTAAACGTGCTTTCATAAGAACGAGTATTCACAAAGTTCTACAAAAATAGCCTTGGGAAAATCACCGTGTATCGCCTTGTATAATACAGGATCGAGTCCTTCGTGCTCATCACTTCCTCCTTCTGCACACATCTTGATCAGCTTCTCCTCACCTACTTGCTATTTCAATAATTTTCTAATGAACTCCTTACGATTTTTCTTCCAAGAAGAAGTTAAATTTGAAAGATGCTGGCTTTCAACCCATACTCCCGAGGAAGGCACCAATTCGACCTGAAAATATGGTAAAGGCGTACCGTTGGTGATCTGACAAGCTATTGCGGAATAAAAATGAATTCATGGAGGCTTCTTTGTCGAGTGATTTTAATGAGCAAGGTGTTCTCTGAAAATCATCAAGTAATGTTGAAATCGTAAAAGTAAAGTCTCAAACAGATCTTCTTATCAGATGCAAATAGGCGGTTCACTGCACAATGAATTCTTATGAGTGAATTTATTCTCACCTTTCCGGGTCCAGGAATTCTCCAAGGTTGGCATTTCACGAACAATTTCTTACCCTTGATGCGAAAAAAATGTATGAGAATTCTCACGAAAAATGATTAAAATAGTAATCTTCAATTCATTCTCATAGGCTAAATAGTTTTTTACCTCCTAATTTTCTCCACTTCTCTTAGTTCGAGCGCTCAAGTGCAATTTTAAGTAACCAAGGACATGTTCTAAAACTTCTGATGTTACTGTAACAGAGTTCAATAGTCGATTATAAAATTTATAAAAGATAGTCAGGGGAAAAATTCGATGTAGAGAATGCACATAATTGAATCAGGAATGAAAATTAATCGAATGAACTATAGGAATATTCAAATTTCATTAGATTATAACTATCAGACATTATAAATGACGAAGGAAATTTTCTTTAATATTGATTTCGACTGAAATTTTCTGAGCTCTTCGATTTAGAAAAATTTGCTATACATGGGGTATTCTAAGTCAAATCATCAATGTTTACCCTCTCAAAAAATACGTGAAAGTTAATCAGAAACCACTTTTTTTTGCTGTTTTAAATTATTTACTTTACACATATGACTTTTACATGTTTTTTAAAATTCATTCCAGGCATAATATTCAACGGATGAAAATCAATAAAAAAAGAAAATATATGTTTTTTGAGAGTCGATCTGAATGTATTCAATTGTTACATGCGAAAATTCGGATAAAATGAAGGAAAAACGAAAATTATGAAGGCAAAACCAAATGAAAACCATTTCAAATTATACCTTTCGAGGTGTTTTTTTTTTAAATCTGAGAAACAATGTGGAGATGGTTTTCTATGGAACTTCATTGCAAACAAAAATGCCATCAATTCCTGAGATGGGCAGAGTAAACGACTTTTCGATTTAATATGAATCTCTAAAAATAATGATTATACAATCAAGAAATATTAGTAACTATGCAGAAAACTCATAAAAATTCCTTCTTTCATCAATATTGACGAACAAATTCATTTATTAGGGGAATAGAAAGGGCTGATTGATCGTCACAAATGATAAATCAATATTGGGTCAATGTGGTAGCAAATGAAGATTAGAAAGTAATTTCCTACGAACAACTATTCATTCAAAATTTCTCTCCTATTGAATTTGCTTCACAATATTAATCAGCAAGCGATTCAAGTATCCCTGTCGTTGAAAATTGAAATAGATGGATTCAGGGTGATGCCAATACGAAAAACAAAAAAAATAACATAAAATCTCAAAGACGACACAGCGGATCTTTGAGTATAATTTTCTCCATTGGGAATTGTTTTTTTCTGGGTCTCAATCGAGTTTTAACAACATAAAAATTTATAAAAACCTGGCAAAGATGCACATGAATTGCACAGCTGGCACCTTTGTCTATCTTCTTCAGATACATCATTAGGAAACATTTTCAAGGCCGTAGTGATATCTGTCTCCTTTGAGTAGTTACTTCCAGCCTTGCCAAGTTTCGTTGATGCTTTATCATCTAAATTGGTCAGACCCCTGCTAAGGAATCCGTCAGATTTCTCCACTTTCATAGGTGAGTTCTTACCCATTCTTTGGAGTAAATCTTGATTGAATTTTCTCAAGGTATTTTGTTTAGCTTTATCTGAATTTCTCTTATCCTTGGATAATTATTTTTTCTTGGCGATGTTCAATTCTGTACGAGCTCTGAGACCCCGTTCTTTTAGTAAAATCAATGTTCCACTCTCCTTGTGAACATTCAGCTTCTTCAAGTAATCTTTGGCTAAAAAACACTGTAATAATTTCAATAATTGCTTCACGCGATTAAGTCGAATTTTTTTCTCCGAAATGGTTTTTCACTCTGAAATCTATTTTGTCTTACATCGCAAATATTGATTGAGCTGAAAAGTAAAGTGGAAACCAAAGAAAATTCGTAACACAATAACTGAGCTGGGAACCAAATGAGATCAAATGATGTATCACCTGACACTCAGTGTCTTAAAATATTGAATGTGCTGTAATAAGACATTTCTCATTGAGAAATTATCTACCAACAAACGAAGCTTTTATCATATTTCTTCGAAAAATCAATGGAAAGCTCAAAAAAAAGAATTTCATGATTAATTAAAAGAGTATATCCATAACTTGGATTCTGTGCTAAAATAAGGATTAGAAAATCCATATTTATCACCATATCGTACGATTTTTCCTGTGTGTTTAACATGTTTGTTCCATTGGACATCAACCGTATCTCCTTGGTTTTGTTTCTTTCCATCTGGTGCTAAGCAAATCATTTCCTCATCAATGATTGATGCCGTTTTATCACCTGGAAACCATATCAGGACATGCATGTTGTTTCACTTGTGTCCTTTTCTTCAAATTGAGTGAAAACGTCGACCTCTCGAGACACCAAAAATGTGAAGCCTTGGGCACTTTATCCCCCACACAGGGAAAGAAATTCTCACCGTAATTATAAACTGCCGTAATTGCCGTAATTATCAACTGCGTTATGCTCTTTGTATATAACTATTATTAAAATTATTACAAATGCCGGTCCTGCCAGCACGACTTACAAGGAAAGACGACAGACACTACACTTTATGCTCCTTGTTAGACAATTTTATGAAGAAGTCGTCTGAGCGCATCAAATCGCGATGAAGATAATATTTCTCAACTTGCCGATTACCTCGAAAATTCTGCAAGGTATGAAATTACTCTTTATTTTTTTTTGTAAATTTGTTTCTTGTCAATAATTCTTGAAAAATATTGTAATGTCCAGATTATTTTTAAACAGGTACAATTAACAAAAATAGATTAAAAATTAAATAAACGAGCCGAGCCAATGAATCACCGCCACGAAAATTGAGAAACCCACAAAAAACCGCCAATGACCTCAGGGGAATGTGCAACGCTGCATTCCACAGAGGCCATTGCAACCAAAATTTAGCAACTCACAATTTTCCCTAGCAAGTAAAGCCAGGTTAATAAACTCAAAATCGAAGAGGTGGCAATCACACCACCTCTCCGACTCCAATCAAGTTGCCAATCCTTGTAAAAATAAATAGAGGAGCCTCCCAAGAAACAGGCAGTCTGAAAAAACCCGCTCACGAAAGAGCTACAACTTCCTGGCGGAATAATTATTGGAATCGGTCCGACTTTGGCTAATATTTCGGCGTTAATCTTTATTAAATATTCGGAGTGTTCCTGAATAATATTAGGGAACATAAATTAGCAACTGTTCGGGGATACTGCATCCTTAAACCGAGGGTAAATAAACTCTTGCATATCAAGGGAACAAGTAGTAACCGTTTGTGAATGGTGGGTGTGACTCAACATTAATTAATTGTGATTATTAAAAACTATCGAGAACCTAGACTCAATTTCATCAGCAAATCCAATCTAAAACAACTGAGTGAAAGACAGGTACTCCACCTAAGTATCTGTGATAGTGTACTACCAGTCATCTGGCAGAGAAAAGAGGTGGAATCACCCCAAGAATTCACGCCCTAAAAATCATAATTGATCGCAGTGAGTAATTGTTCAACAATAAAACCTGAGATAGATCCATCAATGATTGTAAGGGTCCTTTAACTATAACTATTTCTATCACAACCAATGTATGATTTAATTATCAATTTTATCAAATATGTAAATTTGAACGGCCTCATATCTCGCATTTCATTCAACCAAATTCACTTGAAAATTACTGATGATATTAGCATCCGCAGGTAAGAACAAAAAGAAAATCCAGCGTCGTCCAAAAAATTTCTAATTAACAAATTCCAGCTTATGAACAAAACTCAATGTCCTTCGACGCGAAAATTCTCCGGACATAACAATATGAAATGATGAAAAACCATTCAATCATTACTTTTTCGCACTCATCTTTTTCTTTTTATAATTATGCATTATTATTCTATTTGTAGTCAATCAGAAGAAGCCAATGAAAATAATTCCAATGAAATGAATATTTCTTTAATGAGTGAAGAAGAGGAGCTGATACATGAGCAGAGTGGTATGAAGAATAATTGATCATTTTTTTTAATAGTTTAGGACAAAACGAGAAAAGTCAAAGAGAAAATTTCAAGTAATCATGTAGAGTCATTGCACATTTTGTCCATTTTCAGAGAAATAAAATTTTGTCTTTTTGAAAAGAGAGCTTCTCAAAAATGAAACTGAATCTACAAGATATATATTTTAAACTAGACTCTTAATTTATTTGCTCAATACCTTCATAATAAAAAAATGAATTCAAATACGTCTCCCTTACCACCATGACAAGTCCTGATTGAGGAACTTAGAGTCGGAATTGGGAAGATTTCAAAATATCCTTTCGCACTAATTTTAGGACCACCACTCTACTGCTCTGTCCATATGAATGTATTTTCAATTCATTCAACGTATGATTTCATTTTTCCTGCTTTTTTAATTTTTACTGTAGATGAAACTGATGATGAAAATGAGTTCGATGATAATGCATCTGGACCAGATGAAGATTTGATAGATCAAAATATGAGTGGAGACGATGAAGAGGAAGAGGCACAAGAGGAAGAAATTTTTGAAGACCGTCTGGACGATCTATTGCTGTACGAAAGAGCCCGAATTACTGTAGGAGAAAGTCTCTTAGCTATTTTAAGTCTATTTTTGCGGCACACACTGACAGGGGCATGTCTTACAGATATTTTAAAACTCGTAGAATTGCCCGGCACCGAATTTGTACAAAACCAGCTTATATTTATTTAAAAAACATTTTGAAAATGTTTACTCTCCTTTAAAACGTCATTCCTATTGCTCAAGGTGTTACTTCCCCCTTAACGGACCCCAAGGAATCTGTCATCAATGCCCCGCTGGTACTGAAATCTGTTATTTCATAGAAATATCAGTTATAAGCCAACTGGAAGCGTTATATAGACGTTCTGATTTCGTCCACAAACTTCAAGAACGCTTTAATAGAATCAAATGAAATGAGAATCATTACGAAGATATTTACGATGGAAAAATTTATCAAGAACTGAGTCAACCTGGATGTTTACTTTCACACCCCGATAATATTTCTTTCATCTGGAATACAGATGGAATTCCAATATTTCGTTCATCCAATTTCCAGATATGGCCTTTCTTTTTTACTATTAACGAGCTTCCCATCAATAAGAGGATGAAAAAAGAAAATATGATATTGGGAGGGTTATGGTTTGGTCCGAAAAAACCATTTCCTGCACTCTTCCTCAAACCAATATCTGAAGACTTGATTGAACTGAAGAATGGGGTAAATTTTGAACTCCCCAGCTTAGACAAATCGGTACTGGTGAAAGCTGAGGTTATCTGTAGAACGTGCGATCTTCCGACGAAAGCTCTTTTTTTAAATACAAAGCTGTATAATTCTCTATACGGATGTCAAAAATGCAAAATTCGTACAGAACGATACGCTCAAACAACTGTACGTAGCTACCCATCCAAACAGCGTTTGGATGCTCGCACCCAAGAAGAAAGGAATGATTTCGCAGCTCAAGCAGTATATTCGGATGAGACTCCATATGGAATAAAAGGTCCAAGCCCTGTGTCTAGTTTTTGCAATGATTATATTCGACGAACTGCAATTGATGAAATGCATTGTGTGTTCTTGGGGATGGTAAAAGCTCTCCTTATACTGTGGTTTTCAAGCTAATTCAGTCAAGAGGCGTAGTCTCTCTCTAAATATGTTAAAATTGTTGATAAATACCTTTCTACAATAAGACCACCCGATTTTGTCTCGAGATTACCACGCTCCATTTCTCAACATCTGACGTATCTAAAAGCCTCTGAACTAAAAACATGGTTATTTTATTATTCACTGCCCATCTTGAGAGTAATAATGCCAGTAATGTATTTTGAACATTATCTATTGTTAGTTGAAGCAATATCTTTGCTCAATCAGGCGAGTATCTCATCAGAACAGTTGGATTGTGCAGATGAAATGCTGATCGACTTTGTGGCGAAATTCCCTGATTTATATGACAAAAGATACACGAGCGCAAATCTTCACTTATTGCTACATCTTGTAGAAACTGTGCGTGATTTTGGACCATTGTGGGTCACTTCTTGTTTCTCATTCGAAAACGCAAATGGTCAGTTGACAAAACGAGCAACTGGAACTCGTTTTTCTGGATTACAGATCTGTACTGGACTCTCCTATTCCAAAGCGATCCCAGAATTAATAGGAAATTTGAGACCAAACAGCGTGGTTTATGATTTTTGTTGTCGACTAAACGTGCGTCAAGAAAAATACAAGTCCCATCCAATAACTCAAAACTTATCTGCTATCGGTGTTATGGGACTCAAGAATAAGGTACCTGAAGTGGTCTTGGATGTTCTCCAATCATTGAACATCCTTGGATCCAACGTATGAATTTTTTACAGATTAATTAACTCACACATTCTCTATACTGTAACGAGCATCGGGGATAAAATTAATAACGAGAGAGAGAGTGCGAGAATAGGAATTTATGGGTATGTTAAAATTATGATTATTTTCCCCCTTCGGGGTGGTCTATGGATTTTAGGGTTAAAATTAGGGCAAGCTCTAGGTTATTTTAGGTCCGGCCCAAAAAGCCGCCGCTCCAAACGAAAGGGTTCCTGAGGGTTAGATGGTACGGGTGGAAGGCCGCATGGGGACACGAAAAACACCCCTACGGATTGCCAAGGGCTGTTACGGGTGGAAGGCCGTCCGGGGTAGAATCAACCTTCATCCCGACGGAGTGCCAAAAACTTTAGGATTAGTTACGGGTGGAAGGCCGCTCGGGGTAAACCCAGCCTTTACCTCGGCGGATTGCCAATTAAACGAATAAAATTACGGGTTAGTGAAATAATTTAATACGTTTAAGGTTAGTGATTTAGGTTTTCTAACCCCAGAAATCCAGGAGAATCAACCGAGAGAAAAATACCGCGGAAAGAAAAATTTCTGGTAATGAGAATTAATTCAAATTTGAATTAATTCTCCCGCGAAGGGCTTGACCCCGGCACGATTCCGATTACTTTGGCGCCACAGTCTGATGGTGGTTTCCCGTAGTATTTTGTCTTAGGAATTCGGGAAAAATAATAAAAAAAATCGATCTCTATTATTTATAGTAGTTTTCGATTTTTTGATGTAAAAATTTCAAATAATACCAACTTATATCCTACAACGTTGGGACGTTGGGGATTGGTGGTGGTGGGTGGG